>NW_027490254.1:278008-359854 GCF_050948175.1 Xylocopa sonorina
ATAATATGATTTGCGAAGTGTTATGTATTCCTCGTCTACACATCAAATGAATGTAAATGCGACACTTCCTTGCAAGGAAATAGCGTTTGCAGATGTCTACGTATCGTAGCAATAGAGTTCTAATGCTTCTTAAAACGCGAAATCGCATAGTATTTCTATGTTTCATGGTAAGATATAATATGACTTGCGAAGTGTTATGTATTCCTCGTCTACACTTCAAATGAATGTAAATGCGACACTTCCTTGCTAGGAAATAGCGTCTGCAAATGTCTACCTATCGTAGCAATAGTGTCCTAATGCTTCTTAAAACGCGATATCGCATCTCATTTCTATGTTTCATGATAAGATATAATATGATTTGCGAAGTGTCATGTATTCCTCGTCTACACTTCAATTGAATGTAAATGCGACACTTCCTTGCAAGGAAATAGCGTTTAAAGATGTCTAAGTATCGTAGCAATAGAGTTCCAATGCTTCTTAAAACGCGACATCGCATCTCATTTCTATGTTTCATGGTAAAATATAATATGATTTGCGAAGTGTTATGTATTCCTCGTCTACACTTCAAATGAATGTAAATGCGACACTTCCTTGCTAGGAAATAGCGTCTGCAGATGTCTAGGTATCGTAGCAATAGAGTTCTAATGCTTCTTAAAACGAGATATTGCATCTCATATCTATGTTTCATGATAAGATATAATATTCATTGTGAAGTGTTATGCATTCCTCGTCTACACTTCAAATGAATGTAAATGCGACACTTCCTTGCAAGGAAATAGCGTTTGCAGATGTCTACGTATCGTAGCAATAGAGTTCTTATGATTCTTAAAACGCGATATCGCATCTCATTTCTATGTTTCATGGTAAGATATAATATGATTTGCGAAGTGTTATGTATTCCTCGTCTACACATCAACTGAATGTAAATGCGACACTTCCTTGCAAGGAAATAGCGTTTGCAAATGTCTACCTATCGTAGCAATAGTGTTCTAATGCTTCTTAAAACGCGATATCGCATCTCATTTCTATGTTTCATGATAAGATATAATATGATTTGCGAAGTGTCATGTATTCCTCGTCTACACTTCAAATGAATGTAAATGCGACACTTCCTTGCAAGGAAATAGCGTTTGCAGATGTCTACGTATCGTAGCAGTAGAGTTCTAATGCTTCTTAAAACGCGATATCGCATCTCATTTCTATGTTTCATGGTAAGATATAATATGATTTGCGAAGTGTTATGTATTCCTCGTCTACACATCAACTGAATGTAAATGCGACACTTCCTTGCAAGGAAATAGCGTTTGCAAATGTCTACCTATCGTAGCAATAGTGTTCTAATGCTTCTTAAAACGCGATATCGCATCTCATTTCTATGTTTCATGATAAGATATAATATGATTTGCGAAGTGTCATGTATTCCTCGTCTACACTTCAAATGAATGTAAATGCGACACTTCCTTGCAAGGAAATAGCGTTTGCAGATATCTACGTATCGTAGCAATAGAGTTCTAATGCTTCTTAAAACGCGATATCGCATCTCATTTCTATGTTTCATGGTAAGATATAATATGATTTGCGAAGTGTCATGTATTCCTCGTCTACACATCAAATGAATGTAAATGCGACACTTCTTTGCAAGGAAATAGCGTTTGCAGATGTCTACGTATCGTAGCAATAGAGTTCTTATGATTCTTAAAACGCGATATCGCATCTCATTTCTATGTTTCATGGCAAGATATAATATGATTTGCGAAGTGTTATGTATTCCTCGTCTACACATCAAATGAATGTAAATGCGACACTTCCTTGCAGGGAAATAGCGTTTGCAGATGTCTACGTATCGTAGCAATAGAGTTCTAATGCTTCTTAAAACGCGATATCGCATCTCATTTCAATGTTTCATGGTAAGATATAATATGATTTGCGAAGTGTTATGTATTCCTCGTCTACACATCAAATGAATGTAAATGCGACACTTCCTTGCAAGGAAATAGCGTTTGCAGATGTCTACGTATCGTAGCAATAGAGATCTTTTGATTCTTAAAACGCGATATCGCATCTCATTTCTATGTTTCATGGTAAGATATTATACGATTTGCGAAGTGTCATGTATTCCTCGTCTACACTTCAAATGAATGTAAATGCGACACTTCCTTGCTAGGAAATAGCGTCTGCAGATGTCTAGGTATCGTAGCAATAGAGTTCTAATGCTTCTTAAAACGCGATATCGCATCTCATTTCTATGTTTCATGGTAAGATATAATATGATATGCGAAGTGTTATGTATTCCTCGTCTACACTTCAAATGAATGTAAATGCGACACTTCCTTGCAAGGAAATAGCGTTTGCACATGTCTACCTATCGTAGCAATAGTGTTCTAATGCTTCTTAAATCGCGATATTGCATCTCATTTCTATGTTTCATGGTAAGATATAATATGATTTGCGAAGTGTCATGTATTCCTCGTCTACACTTCAAATGAATGTAAATGCGACACTTCCTTGCTAGGAAATAGCGTCTGCAGATGTCTAGGTATCGTAGCAATAGAGTTCTAATGCTCCTTAAAACGAGATATTGCATCTCATATCTATGTTTCATGATAAGATATAATATTCATTGTGAAGTGTTATGCATTCCTCGTCTACACTTCAAATGAATGTAAATGCGACACTTCCTTGCAAGGAAATAGCGTTTGCAGATGTCTACGTATCGTAGCAATAGAGTTCTTATGATTCTTAAAACGCGATATCGCATCTCATTTCTATGTTTCATGGTAAGATATAATATGATTTGCGAAGTGTTATGTATTCCTCGTCTACACATCAACTGAATGTAAATGCGACACTTCCTTGCAAGGAAATAGCGTTTGCAAATGTCTACCTATCGTAGCAATAGTGTTCTAATGCTTCTTAAAACGCGATATCGCATCTCATTTCTATGTTTCATGATAAGATATAATATGATTTGCGAAGTGTCATGTATTCCTCGTCTACACTTCAAATGAATGTAAATGCGACACTTCCTTGCAAGGAAATAGCGTTTGCAGATGTCTACGTATCGTAGCAATAGAGTTCTAATGCTTCTTAAAACGCGATATCGCATCTCATTTCAATGTTTCATGGTAAGATATAATATGATTTGCGAAGTGTTATGTATTCCTCGTCTACACTTCAAATGAATGTAAATGCGACACTTCCTTGCTAGGAAATAGCGTCTGCAGATGTCTAGGTATCGTAGCAATAGAGTTCTAATGCTTCTTAAAACGAGATATTGCATCTCATATCTATGTCTCATGATAAGATATAATATTCATTGTGAAGTGTTATGCATTCCACGTCTACACTTCAAATGAATGTAAATGCGACACTTCCTTGCAAGGAAATACCGTTTGCAGATGTCTACGTATCGTAGCAATAGAGT
Source organism: Xylocopa sonorina (assembly GCF_050948175.1). Lineage (NCBI taxonomy): Eukaryota > Metazoa > Arthropoda > Insecta > Hymenoptera > Apidae > Xylocopa > Xylocopa sonorina. The sequence goes on from NW_027490254.1 coordinate 281,433, forward strand.
TCTAATGCTTCTTAAAACGCGATATCGCATCTCATTTCTATGTTTCATGGTAAGATATAATATGATTTGCGAAGTGTTATGTATTCCTCGTCTACACATCAACTGAATGTAAATGCGACACTTCCTTGCAAGGAAATAGCGTTTGCAGATGTCTACGTATCGTAGCAATAGTGTTCTAATGCTTCTTAAAACGCGATATCGCATCTCATTTCTATGTTTCATGATAAGATATAATATGATTTGCGAAGTGTCATGTATTCCTCGTCTACACTTCAAATGAATGTAAATGCGACACTTCCTTGCAAGGAAATAGCGTTTGCAGATGTCTACGTATCGTAGCAATAGAGTTCTAGTGCTTCTTAAAACGCGATATCGCATCTCATTTCTATGTTTCATGGTAAGATATAATATGATTTGCGAAGTGTTATGTATTCCTCGTCTGCACATCAACTGAATGTAAATGCGACACTTCCTTGCAAGGAAATAGCGTCTGCAGATGTCTAGGTATCGTAGCAATAGAGTTCTAATGCTTCTTAAAACGCGATATCGCATCTCATTTCTATGTTTCATGGTAAGATATAATATGATTTGCGAAGTGTTATGTATTCCTCGTCTACACTTCAAATGAATGTAAATGCGACACTTCCTTGCAAGGAAATAGCGTTTGCAAATGTCTACCTATCGTAGCAATAGTGTTCTAATGCTTCTTAAAACACGATATCGCATCTCATTTCTATGTTCCATGATAAGATATAATATGATCTGCGAAGTGTCATGTATTCCTCGTCTACACATCAACTGAATGTAAATGCGACACTTCCTTGCAAGGAAATAGCTTTTGCAGATGTCTACGTATCGTAGCGATAGAGATCTTTTGATTCTTAAAACGCGATATCGCATCTCATTTCTATGTTTCATGGTAAGATACTATATGATTTGCGAAGTGTCATGTATTCCTCGTCTACACTTCAAATGAATGTAAATGCGACACTTCCTTGCTAGGAAATAGCGTCTGCAGATGTCTAGGTATCGTAGCAATAGAGTTCTAATGCTTCTTAAAGCGCGATATCGCATCTCATTTCTATGTTTCATGGTAAGATATAATATGATTTGCGAAGTGTTATGTATTCCTCGTCTACACTTCAAGTGAATGTAAATGCGACACTTCCTTGCAAGGAAATAGCGTTTGCACATGTCTACCTATCGTAGCAATAGTGTTCTAATGCTTCTTAAAACGCGATATCGCATCTCATTTCTATGTTTCATGGTAAGATATAATATGATTTGCGAAGTGTCATGTATTCCTCGTCTACACTTCAAATGAATGTAAATGCGACACTTCCTTGCTAGGAAATAGCGTCTGCAGATGTCTAGGTATCGTAGCAATAGAGTTCTAATGCTTCTTAAAACGAGATATTGCATCTCATATCTATGTTTCATGATAAGATATAATATTCATTGTGAAGTGTTATGCATTCCTCGTCTACACTTCAAATGAATGTAAATGCGACACTTCCTTGCAAGGAAATAGCGTTTGCAGATGTCTACGTATCGTAGCAATAGAGTTCTTATGATTCTTAAAACGCGATATCGCATCTCATTTCTATGTTTCATGGTAAGATATAATATGATTTGCGAAGTGTTATGTATTCCTCGTCTACACATCAACTGAATGTAAATGCGACACTTCCTTGCAAGGAAATAGCGTTTGCAAATGTCTACCTATCGTAGCAATAGTGTTCTAATGCTTCTTAAAACGCGATATCGCATCTCATTTCTATGTTTCATGATAAGATATAATATGATTTGCGAAGTGTCATGTATTCCTCGTCTACACATCAAATGAATGTAAATGCGACACTTCCTTGCAAGGAAATAGCGTTTGCAAATGTCTACGTATCGTAGCAATAGAGTTCTTATGATTCTTAGAACGCGATATCGCATCTCATTTCTATGTTTCATGGTAAGATACTATATGATTTGCGAAGTGTCATGTATTCCTCGTCTACACTTCAAATGAATGTAAATGCGACACTTCCTTGCTAGGAAATAGCGTCTGCAGATGTCTAGGTATCGTAGCAATAGAGTTCTAATGCTTCTTAAAACGCGATATCGCATCTCATTTCTATGTTTCATGGTAAGATATAATATGATTTGCGAAGTGTTATGTATTCCTCGTCTACACTTCAAGTGAATGTAAATGCGACACTTCCTTGCAAGGAAATAGCGTTTGCACATGTCTACCTATCGTAGCAATAGTGTTCTAATGCTTCTTAAAACGCGATATCGCATCTCATTTCTATGTTTCATGGTAAGATATAATATGATTTGCGAAGTGTCATGTATTCCTCGTCTACACTTCAAATGAATGTAAATGCGACACTTCCTTGCTAGGAAATAGCGTCTGCAGATGTCTAGGTATCGTAGCAATAGAGTTCTAATGCTTCTTAAAACGAGATATTGCATCTCATATCTATGTTTCATGATAAGATATAATATTCATTGTGAAGTGTTATGCATTCCTCGTCTACACTTCAAATGAATGTAAATGCGACACTTCCTTGCAAGGAAATATCGTTTGCAGATGTCTACGTATCGTAGCAATAGAGTTCTTATGATTCTTAAAACGCGATATCGCATCTCATTTCTATGTTTCATGGTAAGATATAATATGATTTGCGAAGTGTTATGTATTCCTCGTCTACACATCAACTGAATGTAAATGCGACACTTCCTTGCAAGGAAATAGCGTTTGCAAATGTCTACCTATCGTAGCAATAGTGTTCTAATGCTTCTTAAAACGCGATATCGCATCTCATTTCTATGTTTCATGATAAGATATAATATGATTTGCGAAGTGTCATGTATTCCTCGTCTACACATCAAATGAATGTAAATGCGACACTTCCTTGCAAGGAAATAGCGTTTGCAAATGTCTACGTATCGTAGCAATAGAGTTCTAATGCTTCTTAAAACGCGATATCGCATCTCATTTCTATGTTTCATGATAAGATATAATATGATTTGCGAAGTGTCATGTATTCCTCGTCTACACTTCAAATGAATGTAAATGCGACACTTCCTTGCAAGGAAATAGCGTTTGCAGATGTCTACGTATCGTAGCAATAGAGTTCTAATGCTTCTTAAAACGCGATATCGCATCTCATTTCTATGTTTCATGGTAAGATATAATATGATTTGCGAAGTGTTATGTATTCCTCGTCTACACTTCAAATGAATGTAAATGCGACACTTCCTTGCAAGGAAATAGCGTTTGCAAATGTCTACCTATCGTAGCAATAGTGTTCTAATGCTACTTAAAACGCGATATCGCATCTCATTTCTATGTTTCATGATAAGATATAATATGATTTGCGAAGTGTCATGTATTCCTTGTCTACACTTCAATTGAATGTAAATGCCACACTTCCTTGCAAGGAAATAGCGTTTGCAGATGTCTACGTATCGTAGCAATAGAGTTCTAATGCTTCTTAAAACGCGATATCGCATCTCATTTCTATGTTTCATGGTAAGATATAATATGATTTGCGAAGTGTTATGTATTCCTCGTCTACACATCAACTGAATGTAAATGCGACACTTCCTTGCAAGGAAATAGCGTTTGCAAATGTCTACCTATCGTAGCAATAGTGTTCTAATGCTTCTTAAAACGCGATATCGCATCTCATTTCTATGTTTCATGATAAGATATAATATGATTTGCGAAGTGTCATGTATTCCTTGTCTACACTTCAATTGAATGTAAATGCGACACTTCCTTGCAAGGAAATAGCGTTTGCAGATGTCTACGTATCGTAGCAATAGAGTTCTAATGCTTCTTAAAACGCGATATCGCATCTCATTTCTATGTTTCATGGTAAGATATAATATGATTTGCGAAGTGTTATGTATTCCTCGTCTACACATCAACTGAATGTAAATGCGACACTTCCTTGCGAGGAAATAGCGTTTGCAGATGTCTAGGTATCGTAGCAATAGAGTTCTAATGCTTCTTAAAACGCGATATCGCATCTCATTTCTATGTTTCATGGTAAGATATAATATGATTTGCGAAGTGTTATGTATACCTCGTCTACACTTCAAGTGAATGTAAATGCGACACTTCCTTGCAAGGAAATAGCGTTTGCAAATGTCTACCTATCGTAGCAATAGTGTTCTAATGCTTCTTAAAACACGATATCGCATCTCATTTCTATGTTCCATGATAAGATATAATATGATCTGCGAAGTGTCATGTATTCCTCGTCTACACATCAACTGAATGTAAATGCGACACTTCCTTGCAAGGAAATAGCGTTTGCAGATGTCTACGTATCGTAGCGATAGAGATCTTTTGATTCTTAAAACGCGATATCGCATCTCATTTCTATGTTTCATGGTAAGATACTATATGATTTGCGAAGTGTCATGTATTCCTCGTCTACACTTCAAATGAATGTAAATGCGACACTTCCTTGCTAGGAAATAGCGTCTGCAGATGTCTAGGTATCGTAGCAATAGAGTTCTAATGCTTCTTAAAACGCGATATCGCATCTCATTTCTATGTTTCATGGTAAGATATAATGTGATTTGCGAAGTGTTATGTATTCCTCGTCTACACTTCAAGTGAATGTAAATGCGACACTTCCTTGCAAGGAAATAGCGTTTGCACATGTCTACCTATCGTAGCAATAGTGTTCTAATGCTTCTTAAAACGCGATATCGCATCTCATTTCTATGTTTCATGGTAAGATATAATATGATTTGCGAAGTGTCATGTATTCCTCGTCTACACTTCAAATGAATGTAAATGCGACACTTCCTTGCTAGGAAATAGCGTCTGCAGATGTCTAGGTATCGTAGCAATAGAGTTCTAATGCTTCTTAAAACGAGATATTGCATCTCATATCTATGTTTCATGATAAGATATAATATTCATTGTGAAGTGTTATGCATTCCTCGTCTACACTTCAAATGAATGTAAATGCGACACTTCCTTGCAAGGAAATATCGTTTGCAGATGTCTACGTATCGTAGCAATAGAGTTCTTATGATTCTTAAAACGCGATATCGCATCTCATTTCTATGTTTCATGGTAAGATATAATATGATTTGCGAAGTGTTATGTATTCCTCGTCTACACATCAACTGAATGTAAATGCGACACTTCCTTGCAAGGAAATAGCGTTTGCAAATGTCTACCTATCGTAGCAATAGTGTTCTAATGCTTCTTAAAACGCGATATCGCATCTCATTTCTATGTTTCATGATAAGATATAATATGATTTGCGAAGTGTCATGTATTCCTCGTCTACACATCAAATGAATGTAAATGCGACACTTCCTTGCAAGGAAATAGCGTTTGCAAATGTCTACGTATCGTAGCAATAGAGTTCTTATGATTCTTAGAACGCGATATCGCATCTCATTTCTATGTTTCATGGTAAGATATAATATGATTTGCGAAGTGTTATGTATTCCTCGTCTACACTTCAAATGAATGTAAATGCGACACTTCTTTGCAAGGAAATAGCGTTTGCAGATGTCTACGTGTCGTAGCAATAGAGTTCTAATGCTTCTTAAAACGCGATATCGCATCTCATTTCTATGTTTCATGGTAAGATATAATATGATTTGCGAAGTGTTATGTATTCCTCGTCTACACATCAACTGAATGTAAATGCGACACTTCCTTGCAAGGAAATAGCGTTTGCAGATGTCTACGTATCGTAGCAATAGAGTTCTAATGCTTCTTAAAACGCGATATCGCATCTCATTTCTATGTTTCATGATAAGATATAATATGATTTGCGAAGTGTCATGTATTCCTCGTCTACACTTCAAATGAATGTAAATGCGACACTTCCTTGCAAGGAAATAGCGTTTGCAGATGTCTACGTATCGTAGCAATAGAGTTCTAATGCTTCTTAAAACGCGATATCGCATCTCATTTCTATGTTTCATGGTAAGATATAATATGATTTGCGAAGTGTTATGTATTCCTCGTCTACACTTCAAATGAATGTAAATGCGACACTTCCTTGCAAGGAAATAGCGTTTGCAAATGTCTACCTATCGTAGCAATAGTGTTCTAATGCTACTTAAAACGCGATATCGCATCTCATTTCTATGTTTCATGATAAGATATAATATGATTTGCGAAGTGTCATGTATTCCTTGTCTACACTTCAATTGAATGTAAATGCGACACTTCCTTGCAAGGAAATAGCGTTTGCAGATGTCTACGTATCGTAGCAATAGAGTTCTAATGCTTCTTAAAACGCGATATCGCATCTCATTTCTATGTTTCATGGTAAGATATAATATGATTTGCGAAGTGTTATGTATTCCTCGTCTACACATCAACTGAATGTAAATGCGACACTTCCTTGCAAGGAAATAGCGTTTGCAAATGTCTACCTATCGTAGCAATAGTGTTCTAATGCTTCTTAAAACGCGATATCGCATCTCATTTCTATGTTTCATGATAAGATATAATATGATTTGCGAAGTGTCATGTATTCCTTGTCTACACTTCAATTGAATGTAAATGCGACACTTCCTTGCAAGGAAATAGCGTTTGCAGATGTCTACGTATCGTAGCAATAGAGTTCTAATGCTTCTTAAAACGCGATATCGCATCTCATTTCTATGTTTCATGGTAAGATATAATATGATTTGCGAAGTGTTATGTATTCCTCGTCTACACATCAACTGAATGTAAATGCGACACTTCCTTGCGAGGAAATAGCGTTTGCAGATGTCTAGGTATCGTAGCAATAGAGTTCTAATGCTTCTTAAAACGCGATATCGCATCTCATTTCTATGTTTCATGGTAAGATATAATATGATTTGCGAAGTGTTATGTATTCCTCGTCTACACTTCAAGTGAATGTAAATGCGACACTTCCTTGCAAGGAAATAGCGTTTGCAAATGTCTACCTATCGTAGCAATTGTGTTCTAATGCTTCTTAAAACACGATATCGCATCTCATTTCTATGTTCCATGATAAGATATAATATGATCTGCGAAGTGTCATGTATTCCTCGTCTACACATCAACTGAATGTAAATGCGACACTTCCTTGCAAGGAAATAGCGTTTGCAGATGTCTACGTATCGTAGCGATAGAGATCTTTTGATTCTTAAAACGCGATATCGCATCTCATTTCTATGTTTCATGGTAAGATACTATATGATTTGCGAAGTGTCATGTATTCCTCGTCTACACTTCAAATGAATGTAAATGCGACACTTCCTTGCTAGGAAATAGCGTCTGCAGATGTCTAGGTATCGTAGCAATAGAGTTCTAATGCTTCTTAAAACGCGATATCGCATCTCATTTCTATGTTTCATGGTAAGATATAATATGATTTGCGAAGTGTTATGTATTCCTCGTCTACACTTCAAGTGAATGTAAATGCGACACTTCCTTGCAAGGAAATAGCGTTTGCACATGTCTACCTATCGTAGCAATAGTGTTCTAATGCTTCTTAAAACGCGATATCGCATCTCATTTCTATGTTTCATGGTAAGATATAATATGATTTGCGAAGTGTCATGTATTCCTCGTCTACACTTCAAATGAATGTAAATGCGACACTTCCTTGCTAGGAAATAGCGTCTGCAGATGTCTAGGTATCGTAGCAATAGAGTTCTAATGCTTCTTAAAACGAGATATTGCATCTCATATCTATGTTTCATGATAAGATATAATATTCATTGTGAAGTGTTATGCATTCCTCGTCTACACATCAAATGAATGTAAATGCGACACTTCCTTGCAAGGAAATAGCGTTTGCAAATGTCTACGTATCGTAGCAATAGAGTTCTTATGATTCTTAGAACGCGATATCGCATCTCATTTCTATGTTTCATGGTAAGATATAATATGATTTGCGAAGTGTTATGTATTCCTCGTCTACACTTCAAATGAATGTAAATGCGACACTTCTTTGCAAGGAAATAGCGTTTGCAGATGTCTACGTGTCGTAGCAATAGAGTTCTAATGCTTCTTAAAACGCGATATCGCATCTCATTTCTATGTTTCATGGTAAGATATAATATGATTTGCGAAGTGTTATGTATTCCTCGTCTACACATCAACTGAATGTAAATGCGACACTTCCTTGCAAGGAAATAGCGTTTGCAGATGTCTACGTATCGTAGCAATAGAGTTCTTATGATTCTTAAAACGCGATATCGCATCTCATTTCTATGTTTCATGGTAAGATATAATATTATTTGCGAAGTGTTATGTATTCCTCGTCCACACATCAAATGAATGTAAATGCGACACTTCCTTGCAAGGAAATAGCGTTTGCAGATGTCTACGTATCGAAGCAATAGAGTTCAAATGCTTCTTAAAACGAGATATTGCATCTCATAACTATGTTTCATGATAAGATATAATATTCATTGCGAAGTGTTATGCATTCCTCGTCTACGATTCAAATGAATGTAAATGCGACACTTCCTTGCAAGGAAATAGCGTTTGCAGATGTCTACGTATCGTTGCAATAGAGTTCTTATGATTCTTAAAACGCGATATCGCATCTCATTTCTATGTTTCATGGTAAGATATAATATTATTTGCGAAGTGTTATGTATTCCTCGTTTACACATCAAATGAATGTAAATGCGACACTTCCTTGCAAGGAAATAGCGTTTGCAGATGTCTACGTATCGGAGAAATAGAGTTCAAATGCTTCTTAAAACGAGATATTGCATCTCATATCTATGTTTCATGATAAGATATAATATTCATTGCGAAGTGTTATGCATTCCTCGTCTACGATTCAAATGAATGTAAATGCGACACTTCCTTGCAAGGAAATAGCGTTTGCAGATGTCTACGTATCGTTGCAATAGAGTTCTTATGATCCTTAAAACGCGATATCGCATCTCATTTCTATGTTTCATGGTAAGATATAATATCATTTGCGGAGTGTTATGTATTCCACGTCTACACTTCAAATGAATGTAAATGCGACACTTCCTTGCAAGGAAATAGCGTTTGCAGATGTCTACGTATCGTAGCAATAGAGTTCTTATGATTCTTAAAACGCGATATCGCATCTCATTTCTATGTTTCATGGTAAGATATAATATGATTTGCGAAGTGTTAGGTATTCCTCGCCTACACATCAAATGAATGTAAATGCGACACTTCCTTGCAGGGAAATAGCGTTTGCAGATGTCTACGTATCGTAGCAATAGAGTTCTAATGCTTCTTAAAACGCGATATCGCATCTCATTTCTATGCTTCATGGTAAGATATAATATGATTTGCGAAGTGTCATGTATTCCTCGTCTACACTTCAAATGAATGTAAATGCGACACTTCCTTGCAAGGAAATAGCGTTTGCAGATGTCTACGTATCGAAGCAATAGAGTTCAAATGCTTCTTAAAACGAGATATTGCATCTCATATCTATGCTTCATGATAAGATATAATATTCATTGCGAAGTGTTATGCATTCCTCGTCTACGATTCAAATGAATGTAAATGCGACACTTCCTTGCAAGGAAATAGCGTTTGCAGATGTCTACGTATCGTAGCAATAGAGTTCTTATGATTCTTAAAACGCGATATCGCATCTCATTTCTATGTTTCATGGTAAGATATAATATGATTTGCGAAGTGTCATGTATTCCGCGTCTACACTTCAAATGAATGTAAATGCGACACTTCCTTGCAAGGAAATAGCGTTTGCAGATGTCTACGTGTCGTAGCAATGGATTTCTAATGCTTCTTAAAAGGCGATATCGCATCTCATTTCTATGTTTCATGGTAAGGTATAATATGATTTGCGAAGTGTTATGTATTCCTCGTCTACACTTCAAATGAATGTAAATGCGACACTTCTTTGCAAGGAAATAGCGTTTGCAGATGTCTACGTATCGTTGCAATAGAGTTCTTATGATTCTTAAAACGCGATATCGCATCTCATTTCTATGTTTCATGGTAAGATAAAATATCATTTGCGGAGTGTTATGTACTCCTCGTCTACACTTCAAATGAATGTAAATGCGACACTTCCTTGCAAGGAAATAGCGTTTGCAAATGTCTACCTATCGTAGCAGTAGTGTTCTAATACTTCTTAGAACGCGATGTCGCATCTCATTTCTATGTTTCATGGTAAGATATAATATGATTTGCGAACTGTTATGTATTCCTCGTCTACACTTCAAATGAATGTAAATGCGACACTTTCTTGCAAGGAAATAGCGTTTGCAGATGTCTACGTATCGAAGCAATAGAGTTCAAATGCTTCTTAAAACGAGATATTGCATCTCATATCTATGTTTCATGATAAGATATAATATTCATTGCGAAGTGTTATGCATTCCTCGTCTACGATTCAAATGAATGAAAATGCGACACTTCCTTGCAAGGAAATAGCGTTTGCAGATGTCTACGTATCGTAGCAATAGAGTTCTTATGATTCTTAAAACGCGATATCGCATCTCATTTCTATGTTTCATGGTAAGATATAATATGATTTGCGAAGTGTTATGTATTCCTCGTCAACACATCAACTGAATGTAAATGCGACACCTCCTTGCTAGGAAATAGCGTCTGCAGATGTCTAGGTATCGTAGCAATAGAGTTCCAGTGCTTCTTAAAACGCGATATCGCATCCCATTTCTATGTTTCATGGTAAGATATAATATGATTTGCGAAGTGTTATGTATTCCTCGTCTACACTTCAAATGAATGTAAATGCGACACTTCCTTGCAAGGAAATAGCGTTTGCAAATGTCTACCTATCGTAGCAATAGTGTTCTAATGCTTCTTAATACGCGATATCGCATCTCATTTCTATGTTTCACGATAAGATATAATATGATTTGCGAAGTGTCATGTATTCCTCGTCTACACTTCAATTGAATGTAAATGCGACACTTCCTTGCAAGGAAATAGCGTTTGCAGATGTCTACGTATCGTAGCAATAGAGTTCTAATGCTTCTTAATACGCGATATCGCATCTCATTCCTATGTTTCATGGTAAGATATAATATGATTTGCGAAGTGTTATGTATTCCTCGTCTACACATCAACTGAATGTAAATGCGACACTTCCTTGCAAGGAAATAGCGTTTGCAGATGTCTACGTATCGTTGCAATAGAGTTCTTATGATTCTTAAAACGCGATATCGCATCTCATTTCTATGTTTCATGGTAAGATATAATATTATTTGCGAAGTGTTATGTATTCCTCGTCTACACATCAACTGAATGTAAATGCGACACTTCCTTGCAAGGAAATAGCGCTTGCAGATGTCTACGTATCGTAGCAATAGAGTTCTTATGATTCTTAAAACGCGATATCGCATCTCATTTCTATGTTTCATGGTAAGATATAATATGATTTGCGAAGTGTTATGTATTCCTCGTCTACACTTCAAATGAATGTAAATGCGACACTTCTTTGCAAGGAAATAGCGTTTGCAGATGTCTACGTATCGTAGCAATAGAGTTCTTATGATTCTTAAAATGCGATATCGCATCTCATTTCTATGTTTCATGGTAAGATATAATATTATTTGCGAAGTGTTATTTATTCCTCGTCTACACATCAAATGAATGTAAATGCGACACTTCCTTGCAAGGAAATAGCGTTTGCAGATGTCTACGTATCGTAGCAATGGATTTCTAATGCTTCTTAAAAGGCGATATTGCATCTCATTTCTATGTTTCATGGTAAGGTATAATATGTTTTGCGAAGTGTTATGTATTCCTCGTCTACACTTCAAATGAATGTAAATGCGACACTTCTTTGCAAGGAAATGGCGTTTGCAGATGTCTACGTGTCGTAGCCATAGAGTTCTTATGATTCTTAAAACGCGATATCGCATCTCATTTCTATGTTTCATGGTAAGATATAATATTATTTGCGAAGTGTTATGTATTCCTCGTCTACACATCAAATGAATGTAAATGCGACACTTCCTTGCAAGGAAATAGCGTTTGCAGATGTCTACGTATCGAAGCAATAGAGTTCAAATGCTTCTTAAAACGAGATATTGCATCTCATATCTATGTTTCATGATAAGATATAATATTCATTGCGAAGTGTTATGCATTCCTCGTCTACGATTCAAATGAATGTAAATGCGACACTTCCTTGCAAGGAAATAGCGTTTGCAGATGTCTACGTATCGTTGCAATAGAGTTCTTATGATTCCTAAAACGCGATATCGCATCTCATTTCTATGTTTCATGGTAAGATATAATATTATTTGCGAAGTGTTATGTATTCCTCGTTTACACATCAAATGAATGTAAATGCGACACTTCCTTGCAAGGAAATAGCGTTTGCAGATGTCTACGTATCGAAGAAATAGAGTTCAAATGCTTCTTAAAACGAGATATTGCATCTCATATCTATGTTTCACGATAAGATATAATATTCATTGCGAAGTGTTATGCATTCCTCGTCTACGATTCAAATGAATGTAAATGCGACACTTCCTTGCAAGGAAATAGCGTTTGCAGATGTCTACGTATCGTTGCAATAGAGTTCTTATGATCCTTAAAACGCGATATCGCATCTCATTTCTATGTTTTATGGTAAGATATAATATCATTTGCGGAGTGTTATGTATTCCACGTCTACACTTCAAATGAATGTAAATGCGACACTTCCTTGCAAGGAAATAGCGTTTGCAGATGTCTACGTATCGTAGCAATAGAGTTCTAATGCTTCTTAAAACGCGATATCGCATCTCATTTCTATGTTTCATGGTAAGATATAATATGATTTGCGAAGTGTTATGTATTCCTCGTCTACACATCAACTGAATGTAAATGCGACACTTCCTTGCAAGGAAATAGCGTTTGCAAATATCTACCTATCGTAGCAATAGTGTTCTAATGCTTCTTAAAACGCGATATCGCATCTCATTTCTATGTTTCATGATAAGATATAATATGATTTGCGAAGTGTCATGTATTCCTCGTCTACACTTCAAATGAATGTAAATGCGACACTTCCTTGCAAGGAAATAGCGTTTGCAGATGTCTACGTATCGTAGCAATAGAGTTCTAATGCTTCTTAAAACGCGATATCGCATCTCATTTCTATGTTTCATGGTAAGATATAATATGATTTGCCAAGTGTTATGTATTCCTCGTCTACACATCAACTGAATGTAAATGCGACACTTCCTTGCAAGGAAATAGCGCTTGCAGATGTCTACGTATCGTAGCAATAGAGTTCTTATGATTCTTAAAACGCGATATCGCATCTCATTTCTATGTTTCATGGTAAGATATAATATGATTTGCAAAGTGTTATGTATTCCTCGTCTACACTTCAAATGAATCTAAATGCGACACTTCTTTGCAAGGAAATAGCGTTTGCAGATGTCTACGTATCGTAGCAATAGAGTTCTTATGATTCTTAAAACGCGATATCGCATCTCATTTCTATGTTTCATGGTAAGATATAATATTATTTGCGAAGTGTTATGTATTCCTCGTCTACACATCAAATGAATGTAAATGCGACACTTCCTTGCAAGGAAATAGCGTTTGCAGATGTCTACGTATCGTAGCAATGGATTTCTAATGCTTCTTAAAAGACGATATCGCATCTCATTTCTATGTTTCATGGTAAGGTATAATATGTTTTGCGAAGTGTTATGTATTCCTCGTCTACACTTCAAATGAATGTAAATGCGACACTTCTTTGCAAGGAAATAGCGTTTGCAGATGTCTACGTGTCGTAGCAATAGAGTTCTTATGATTCTTAAAACGCGATATCGCATCTCATTTCTATGTTTCATGGTAAGATATAATATTATTTGCGAAGTGTTATGTATTCCTCGTCTACACATCAAATGAATGTAAATGCGACACTTCCTTGCTAGGAAATAGCGTTTGCAGATGTCTACGTATCGAAGCAATAGAGTTCAAATGCTTCTTAAAACGAGATATTGCATCTCATATATATGTTTCATGATAAGATATAATATTCATTGCGAAGTGTTATGCATTTCTCGTCTACGATTCAAATGAATGTAAATGCGACACTTCCTTGCAAGGAAATAGCGTTTGCAGATGTCTACGTATCGTTGCAATAGAGTTCTTATGATTCTTAAAACGCGATATCGCATCTCATTTCTATGTTTCATGGTAAGATATAATATTATTTGCGAAGTGTTATGTATTCCTCGTCTACACATCAACTGAATGTAAATGCGACACTTCCTTGCAAGGAAATAGCGCTTGCAGATGTCTACGTATCGTAGCAATAGAGTTCTTATGATTCTTAAAACGCGATATCGCATCTCATTTCTATGTTTCATGGTAAGATATAATATGATTTGCGAAGTGTTATGTATTCCTCGTCTACACTTCAAATGAATGTAAATGCGACACTTCTTTGCAAGGAAATAGCGTTTGCAGATGTCTACGTATCGTAGCAATAGAGTTCTTATGATTCTTAAAATGCGATATCGCATCTCATTTCTATGTTTCATGGTAAGATATAATATTATTTGCGAAGTGTTATGTATTCCTCGTCTACACATCAAATGAATGTAAATGCGACACTTCCTTGCAAGGAAATAGCGTTTGCAGATGTCTACGTATCGTAGCAATGGATTTCTAATGCTTCTTAAAAGGCGATATCGCATCTCATTTCTATGTTTCATGGTAAGGTATAATATGTTTTGCGAAGTGTTATGTATTCCTCGTCTACACTTCAAATGAATGTAAATGCGACACTTCTTTGCAAGGAAATAGCGTTTGCAGATGTCTACGTGTCGTAGCAATAGAGTTCTTATGATTCTTAAAACGCGATATCGCATCTCATTTCTATGTTTCATGGTAAGATATAATATTATTTGCGAAGTGTTATGCATTCCTCGTCTACGATTCAAATGAATGTAAATGCGACACTTCCTTGCAAGGAAATAGCGTTTGCAGATGTCTACGTATCGTTGCAATAGAGTTCTTATGATCCTTAAAACGCGATATCGCATCTCATTTCTATGTTTCATGGTAAGATATAATATCATTTGCGGAGTGTTATGTATTCCACGTCTACACTTCAAATGAATGTAAATGCGACACTTCCTTGCAAGGAAATAGCGTTTGCAGATGTCTACGTATCGTAGCAATAGAGTTCTTATGATTCTTAAAACGCGATATCGCATCTCATTTCTATGTTTCATGGTAAGATATAATATGATTTGCGAAGTGTTAGGTATTCCTCGCCTACACATCAAATGAATGTAAATGCGACACTTCCTTGCAGGGAAATAGCGTTTGCAGATGTCTACGTATCGTAGCAATAGAGTTCTAATGCTTCTTAAAACGCGATATCGCATCTCATTTCTATGTTTCATGGTAAGATATAATATGATTTGCGAAGTGTCATGTATTCCTCGTCTACACTTCAAATGAATGTAAATGCGACACTTCCTTGCAAGGAAATAGCGTTTGCAGATGTCTACGTATCGAAGCAATAGAGTTCAAATGCTTCTTAAAACGAGATATTGCATCTCATATCTATGCTTCATGATAAGATATAATATTCATTGCGAAGTGTTATGCATTCCTCGTCTACGATTCAAATGAATGTAAATGCGACACTTCCTTGCAAGGAAATAGCGTTTGCAGATGTCTACGTATCGTAGCAATAGAGTTCTTATGATTCTTAAAACGCGATATCGCATCTCATTTCTATGTTTCATGGTAAGATATAATATGATTTGCGAAGTGTCATGTATTCCGCGTCTACACTTCAAATGAATGTAAATGCGACACTTCCTTGCAAGGAAATAGCGTTTGCAGATGTCTACGTGTCGTAGCAATGGATTTCTAATGCTTCTTAAAAGGCGATATCGCATCTCATTTCTATGTTTCATGGTAAGGTATAATATGATTTGCGAAGTGTTATGTATTCCTCGTCTACACTTCAAATGAATGTAAATGCGACACTTCTTTGCAAGGAAATAGCGTTTGCAGATGTCTACGTATCGTTGCAATAGAGTTCTTATGATTCTTAAAACGCGATATCGCATCTCATTTCTATGTTTCATGGTAAGATAAAATATCATTTGCGGAGTGTTATGTACTCCTCGTCTACACTTCAAATGAATGTAAATGCGACACTTCCTTGCAAGGAAATAGCGTTTGCAAATGTCTACCTATCGTAGCAGTAGTGTTCTAATACTTCTTAGAACGCGATGTCGCATCTCATTTCTATGTTTCATGGTAAGATATAATATGATTTGCGAACTGTTATGTATTCCTCGTCTACACTTCAAATGAATGTAAATGCGACACTTTCTTGCAAGGAAATAGCGTTTGCAGATGTCTACGTATCGAAGCAATAGAGTTCAAATGCTTCTTAAAACGAGATATTGCATCTCATATCTATGTTTCATGATAAGATATAATATTCATTGCGAAGTGTTATGCATTCCTCGTCTACGATTCAAATGAATGAAAATGCGACACTTCCTTGCAAGGAAATAGCGTTTGCAGATGTCTACGTATCGTAGCAATAGAGTTCTTATGATTCTTAAAACGCGATATCGCTTCTCATTTCTATGTTTCATGGTAAGATATAATATGATTTGCGAAGTGTTATGTATTCCTCGTCAACACATCAACTGAATGTAAATGCGACACCTCCTTGCTAGGAAATAGCGTCTGCAGATGTCTAGGTATCGTAGCAATAGAGTTCCAATGCTTCTTAAAACGCGATATCGCATCCCATTTCTATGTTTCATGGTAAGATATAATATGATTTGCGAAGTGTTATGTATTCCTCGTCTACACTTCAAATGAATGTAAATGCGACACTTCCTTGCAAGGAAATAGCGTTTGCAAATGTCTACCTATCGTAGCAATAGTGTTCTTATGATTCTTAAAACGCGATATCGCATCTCATTTCTATGTTTCATGGTAAGATAAAATATCATTTGCGGAGTGTTATGTACTCCTCGTCTACACTTCAAATGAATGTAAATGCGACACTTCCTTGCAAGGAAATAGCGTTTGCAAATGTCTACCTATCGTAGCAGTAGTGTTCTAATACTTCTTAGAACGCGATGTCGCATCTCATTTCTATGTTTCATGGTAAGATATAATATGATTTGCGAACTGTTATGTATTCCTCGTCTACACTTCAAATGAATGTAAATGCGACACTTTCTTGCAAGGAAATAGCGTTTGCAGATGTCTACGTATCGAAGCAATAGAGTTCAAATGCTTCTTAAAACGAGATATTGCATCTCATATCTATGTTTCATGATAAGATATAATATTCATTGCGAAGTGTTATGCATTCCTCGTCTACGATTCAAATGAATGAAAATGCGACACTTCCTTGCAAGGAAATAGCGTTTGCAGATGTCTACGTATCGTAGCAATAGAGTTCTTATGATTCTTAAAACGCGATATCGCATCTCATTTCTATGTTTCATGGTAAGATATAATATGATTTGCGAAGTGTTATGTATTCCTCGTCAACACATCAACTGAATGTAAATGCGACACCTCCTTGCTAGGAAATAGCGTCTGCAGATGTCTAGGTATCGTAGCAATAGAGTTCCAATGCTTCTTAAAACGCGATATCGCATCCCATTTCTATGTTTCATGGTAAGATATAATATGATTTGCGAAGTGTTATGTATTCCTCGTCTACACTTCAAATGAATGTAAATGCGACACTTCCTTGCAAGGAAATAGCGTTTGCAAATGTCTACCTATCGTAGCAATAGTGTTCTAATGCTTCTTAAAACGCGATATCGCATCTCATTTCTATGTTTCACGATAAGATATAATATGATTTGCGAAGTGTCATGTATTCCTCGTCTACACTTCAATTGAATGTAAATGCGACACTTCCTTGCAAGGAAATAGCGTTTGCAGATGTCTACGTATCGTAGCAATAGAGTTCTAATGCTTCTTAATACGCGATATCGCATCTCATTCCTATGTTTCATGGTAAGATATAATATGATTTGCGAAGTGTTATGTATTCATCGTCTACACATCAACTGAATGTAAATGCGACACTTCCTTGCAAGGAAATAGCGTTTGCAGATGTCTACGTATCGTTGCAATAGAGTTCTTATGATTCTTAAAACGCGATATCGCATCTCATTTCTATGTTTCATGGTAAGATATAATATTATTTGCGAAGTGTTATGTATTCCTCGTCTACACATCAACTGAATGTAAATGCGACACTTCCTTGCAAGGAAATAGCGCTTGCAGATGTCTACGTATCGTAGCAATAGAGTTCTTATGATTCTTAAAACGCGATATCGCATCTCATTTCTATGTTTCATGGTAAGATATAATATGATTTGCGAAGTGTTATGTATTCCTCGTCTACACTTCAAATGAATGTAAATGCGACACTTCTTTGCAAGGAAATAGCGTTTGCAGATGTCTACGTATCGTAGCAATAGAGTTCTTATGATTCTTAAAATGCGATATCGCATCTCATTTCTATGTTTCATGGTAAGATATAATATTATTTGCGAAGTGTTACTTATTCCTCGTCTACACATCAAATGAATGTAAATGCGACACTTCCTTGCAAGGAAATAGCGTTTGCAGATGTCTACGTATCGTAGCAATGGATTTCTAATGCTTCTTAAAAGGCGATATTGCATCTCATTTCTATGTTTCATGGTAAGGTATAATATGTTTTGCGAAGTGTTATGTATTCCTCGTCTACACTTCAAATGAATGTAAATGCGACACTTCTTTGCAAGGAAATAGCGTTTGCAGATGTCTACGTATCGAAGAAATAGAGTTCAAATGCTTCTTAAAACGAGATATTGCATCTCATATCTATGTTTCATGATAAGATATAATATTCATTGCGAAGTGTTATGCATTCCTCGTCTACGATTCAAATGAATGTAAATGCGACACTTCCTTGCAAAGAAATAGCGTTTGCAGATGTCTACGTATCGCAGCAATAGAGTTCTTTTGATTCTTAAAACGCGATATCGCATCTCATTTCTATGTTTCATGGTAAGATATAATATGATTTGGGAAGTGTCATGTATTCCTCGTCTACCCTTCAAATGAATGTAAATGCGACACTTCCTTGCAAGGAAATAGCGTTTGCAGATGTCTACGTATCGTAGCAATGGATTTCTAATGCTTCTTAAAAGGCGATATCGCATCTCATTTCTATGTTTCATGGTAAGGTATAATATGATTTGCGAAGTGTTATGTATTCCTCGTCTACACTTCAAATGAATGTAAATGCGACACTTCTTTGCAAGGAAATAGCGTTTGCAGATGTCTACGTATCGTTGCAATAGAGTTCTTATGATTCTTAAAACGCGATATCGCATCTCATTTCTATGTTTCATGTTAAGATATAATATGATTTGCGAACTGTCATGTATTCCTCGTCTACACTTCAAATGAATGTAAATGCGACACTTCCTTGCAAGGAAATAGCGTTTGCAAACGTCTACCTACCGTAGCAATAGAGTTCTAATGCTTCTTCAAACGCGATATCGCATCTCATTTCTATGTTTCATGGTAAGATATAATATGATTTGCGAAGTGTCATGTATTCCTCGTCTACACTTCAAATGAATGTAAATGCGACACTACCTTGCTAGGAAATAGCGTCTGCAGATGTCTAGGTATCGCAGCAATAGAGTTCTAATGCTTCTTAAAACGCGATATCGCATCTGATTTCTATATTTCATGGTAAGGTATAATATGATTTGCGAAGTGTTATGAATTCCTCTTCTACACTTCAAATGAATGTGAATGCGACACTTCCTCGCTAGGAAATAGCGTTTGCAGTTGTCTACGTATCGTAGCAAAAGATTTCCAATGCTTCTTAAAACGCGATATCGCATCTCACTTCTATGTTTCATGGTAAGATATAATATGATTTGCGAAGTGTTATGTATTCCTCGTCTACACTTCAAATGAATGTAAATGCGACACTTCCTTGCTAGGAAATAGCGTCTGCAGATGTCCAGGTATCGCAGCAATAGAGTTCTTATGATTCTTAAAACGCGATATCGCATCTCATTTCTATGTTTCATGGTAAGATATAAAATGATTTACGAAGTGTTATGTATTCCTCGTCTACACTTCAAATGAATGTAAATGCGACACTGCCTTGCAAGGAAATAGCGTTTGCAAACGTCTACCTATCGTAGCAATAGAGTTCTAATGCTTCTTAAAACGCGATATCGCATCTCATTTCTATATTTCATGGTAAGATATAATTTGATTTGCGAAGTGTCATGTATTCCTCGTCTACACTTCAAATGAATGTAAATGCGACACTTCCTTGCAAGGAAATAGCGTTTGCAGATGTCTATGTATCGTAGCAATATATTTCTAATGCTTCTTAAAACGCGATTTTGCATCTCATTTCTACGTTTCATGGTAAGATATAATATGATTTGCGAAGAGTTATGTATTCCTCGTCTACACTTCAAATAAACGTAAATGCGACACTTCCATGCAAGGAAATAGCGTTTGTAGATGTCTACGTATCGTAGCAATAGGGTTCTTATGAATATTAAAACGCGATATCGCATCACATTTCTATGTTTCATGGTAAGGTATAATATGATTTGCGAAGTGTTATGTATTCCTCGTCTACACTTCAAATGAATGTAAATGCGACACTTCCATGCAAGGAAATTGCGTTTGTAGATGTCTACGTATCGTAGCAACAGAGTTCTTATGATTATTAAAACGCGATATCGCATCACATTTCTATGTTTCATGGTAAGGTATAATATGATTTGCGAAGTGTTATGTATTCCTCGTCTACACTTCAAATGAATGTAAATGCGACACTTCCTTGCAAGGAAATAGCGTTTGCAGATGTCTACGTATCGTAGCAATAGAGTTCTTTTGATTTTTAAAACGCGATATCGCATCTCATTTCTATGTTTCATGGTAAGATATAATATGATTTGCGAAGTGTCATGTATTCCTCGTCTACACTTCAAATAAATGTAAATGCGACACTTCCTTGCAAGGAAATAGCGTTTGCAAACGTCTACCTACCGTAGCAATAGAGTTCTAATGCTTCTTAAAAGGCGATATCGCATCTGATTTCTATATTTCATGGTAAGGTATAATATGATTTGCGAAGTGTTATGAATTCCTCGTCTACACTTCAAATGAATGTAAATGCGACACTTCCTTGTAAGGAAGTAGCGTTTGCAGATGTCTACCTATCGTAGCAATAGAGTTCTAATGCTTCTTACAACGCGATATCGCATCTCATTTCTATGTTTCATGGTAAGATATAATATGATTTGCGAAGTGTTATGTATTCCTCGTCTACACTTCAAATGAATGTAAATGCGACACTTACTTGCAAGGAATTAGCGATGCAGATGTCTAGATATCGTAGCAATAGAGTTCTTATGATACTTAAAACGCGATATCGCATCTCATTTCTATGTTTCATGGTAAGGTATAATATGATTTGCGAAGTGTTATGTATTCCTCGTCTACACTTCAAATGAATGTAAATGCGACACTTACTTGCAAGGAAATAGCGTTTGCAGATGTCTACGTATCGTAGCAATAGAGTTCTTATGATTCTTAAAACGCGATATCGCACCTCATTTCTATGTTTCATGGTAAGATATAATATGATTTGCGAAGTGTTATGTATTCCTCGTCTACACTTCAAATGAATGTAAATGCGACACTTCCTTGCAAGGAAATAGCGTTTGCAAACGTCTACCTACCGCAGCAATAGAGTTCTTATGCATCTTAAAACGCGTTATCGCATCTCATTTCTGTATTTCATGGTAAGATATAATATGATTTGCGAAGTGTTATGTATTCCTCGTCTACACTTCAAATGAATGTAAATGCGACACTTCCTTGTAAGGAAATAGCGTTTGCAGATGTCTACCTATTGTAGCAATAGAGTTCTAATGCTTCTTAAAACGCGATATCGCATCTCATTTCTATGTTCCATGGTAAGATATAATATGATTTGCGAAGTGTCATGTATTCCTCGTCTACACTTCAAATGCATGTAAATGCGAAACTTCCATGCAAGGAAATAGCGTTTGCAGATGTCTACGTATCGTAGCAATGGAGTTCTTTTGATTCTTAAAACGCGATATCGCATCTCATTTCTATGTTCCATGGTAAGATATAATATGATTTGCGAAGTGTTATGTATTCCTCGTCTACACTTCAAATGAATGTAAATACGACACTTACTTGCAAGGAAATAGCGTTTGCAGATGTCTACGGATCGTAGCAATAGAGTTCTTATGATTCTTAAAACGCGATATCGCATCTCATTTCTATGTTTCATGATAAGATATAATATGATTTGCGAACTGTCATGTATTCCGCGTCTACACTTCAAATGAATGTAAATGCGACACTTCCTTGCAAGGAAATAGCGTTTGCAAACGTCTACCTACCGTAGCAATAGAGTTCTAATGCTTCTTAAAACGCGATATCGCATCTCATTTCTATGTTTCATGGTAAGATATAATATGATTTGCGAAGTGTTATGTATTCCTCGTCTACACTACAAATGAATGTGAATGCGACACTTCCTCGCTAGGAAATAGCGTTTACAGATGTCTACCTATCGTAGCAATAGAGTTCTTATGATTCTTAAAACGCGATATCGCATCTCATTTCTATGTTTCATGGTAAAATATAATATGATTTGCGAAGTGTCATGTATTCCTCGTCTACACTTCAAATGAATGTAAATGCGACACTACCTTGCTAGGAAATAGCGTCTGCAGATGTCTAGGTATCGCAGCAATAGAGTTCTAATGCTTCTTAAAACGCGATATCGCATCTCATTTCTATGTTTCATGGTAAGATATAATATGATTTGCGAAGTGTTATGTATTCCTCGTCTACACTTCAAATGAATGTGAATGCGACACTTCCTCGCTAGGAAATAGCGTTTGCAGTTGTCTACGTATCGTAGCAAAAGATTTCCAATGCTTCTTAAAACGCGATATCGCATCTCACTTCTATGTTTCATGGTAAGATATAATATGATTTGCGAAGTGTCATGTATTTCTCGTCTACACTTCAAATGAATGTAAATGCCACACTTCCCTGATAGGAAATAGCGTCTGCAGATGTCCAGGTATCGTAGCAATAGAGTTCTTATGATTCTTAAAACGCGATATCGCATCTCATTTCTATGTTTCATGGTAAGATATAAAATGATTTACGAAGTGTTATGTATTCCTCGTCTACACTTCAAATGAATGTAAATGCGACACTTCCTTGCAAGGAAATAGCGTTTGCAAACGTCTACCTATCGTAGCAATAGAGTTCTAATGCTTCTTAAAACGCGATATCGCATCTCATTTCTATATTTCATGGTAAGATATAATTTGATTTGCGAAGTGTCATGTATTCCTCGTCTACACTTCAAATGAATGTAAATGCGACACTTCCTTGCAAGGAAATAGCGTTTGCAGATGTCTATGTATCGTAGCAATATATTTCTAATGCTTCTTAAAACGCGATTTTGCATCTCATTTCTATGTTTCATGGTAAGATATAATATGATTTGCGAAGAGTTATGTATTCCTCGTCTACACTTCAAATGAACGTAAATGCGACACTTCCATGCAAGGAAATAGCGTTTGTAGATGTCTACGTATCGTAGCAATAGGGTTCTTATGAATATTAAATCGCGATATCGCATCACATTTCTATGTTTCATGGTAAGGTATAATATGATTTGCGAAGTCTTATGTATTCCTCGTCTACACTTCAAATGACTGTAAATGCGACACTTCCATGCAAGGAAATTGCGTTTGTAGATGTCTACGTATCGTAGCAATAGAGTTCTTAAGATTAATAAAACGCGATATCGCATCACATTTCTATGTTTCATGGTAAGGTATAATATGATTTGCGAAGTGTTATGTATTCCTCGTCTACACTTCAAATGAATGTAAATGCGACACTTCCTTGCAAGGAAATAGCGTTTGCAGATGTCTACGTATCGTAGCAATAGAGTTCTTATGATTTTTAAAACGCGATATCGCATCTCATTTCTATGTTTCATGGTAAGATATAATATGATTTGCGAAGTGTCATGTATTCCTCGTCTACACTTCAAATAAATGTAAATGCGACACTTCCTTGCAAGGAAATAGCGTTTGCAAACGTCTACCTACCGTAGCAATAGAGTTCTAATGTTTCTTAAAACGCGATATCGCATCTGATTTCTATATTTCATGGTAAGGTATAATATGATTTGCGAAGTGTTATGAATTCCTCGTCTACACTTCAAATGAATGTAAATGCGACACTTCCTTGTAAGGAAGTAGCGTTTGCAGATGTCTACCTATCCTAGCAATAGAGTTCTAATGCTTCTTAAAACGCGATATCGCATCTCATTTCTATGTTTCATGGTAAGATATAATATGATTTGCGAAGTGT
The DNA here is from genome assembly GCF_050948175.1 of Xylocopa sonorina. NCBI lineage: Eukaryota > Metazoa > Arthropoda > Insecta > Hymenoptera > Apidae > Xylocopa > Xylocopa sonorina. The sequence continues at coordinate 305,869 of NW_027490254.1, forward strand.
TATGTATTCCTCGTCTACACTTCAAATGAATGTAAATGCGACACTTACTTGCAAGGAATTAGCGATGCAGATGTCTAGATATCGTAGCAATAGAGTTCTTATGATTCTTAAAACGCGATATCGCATCTCATTTCTATGTTTCATGGTAAGGTATAATATGATTTGCGAAGTGTTATGTATTCCTCGTCTACACTTCAAATGAATGTAAATGCGACACTTACTTGCAAGGAAATAGCGTTTGCAGATGTCTACGTATCGTAGCAATAGAGTTCTTATGATCCTTAAAACGCGATATCGCACCTCATTTCTATGTTTCATGGTAAGATATAATATGATTTGCGAAGTGTTATGTATTCCTCGTCTACACTTCAAATGAATGTAAATGCGACACTTCCTTGCAAGGAAATAGCGTTTGCAAACGTCTACCTACCGCAGCAATAGAGTTCTAATGCATCTTAAAACGCGTTATCGCATCTCATTTCTGTATTTCATGGTAAGATATAATATGATTTGCGAAGTGTCATGTATTCCTCGTCTACACTTCAAATGAACGTAAATGCGACACTTCCATGCAAGGAAATAGCGTTTGTAGATGTCTACGTATCGTAGCAATAGGGTTCTTATGAATATTAAATCGCGATATCGCATCACATTTCTATGTTTCATGGTAAGGTATAATATGATTTGCGAAGTCTTATGTATTCCTCGTCTACACTTCAAATGACTGTAAATGCGACACTTCCATGCAAGGAAATTGCGTTTGTAGATGTCTACGTATCGTAGCAATAGAGTTCTTAAGATTAATAAAACGCGATATCGCATCACATTTCTATGTTTCATGGTAAGGTATAATATGATTTGCGAAGTGTTATGTATTCCTCGTCTACACTTCAAATGAATGTAAATGCGACACTTCCTTGCAAGGAAATAGCGTTTGCAGATGTCTACGTATCGTAGCAATAGAGTTCTTATGATTTTTAAAACGCGATATCGCATCTCATTTCTATGTTTCATGGTAAGATATAATATGATTTGCGAAGTGTCATGTATTCCTCGTCTACACTTCAAATAAATGTAAATGCGACACTTCCTTGCAAGGAAATAGCGTTTGCAAACGTCTACCTACCGTAGCAATAGAGTTCTAATGTTTCTTAAAACGCGATATCGCATCTGATTTCTATATTTCATGGTAAGGTATAATATGATTTGCGAAGTGTTATGAATTCCTCGTCTACACTTCAAATGAATGTAAATGCGACACTTCCTTGTAAGGAAGTAGCGTTTGCAGATGTCTACCTATCCTAGCAATAGAGTTCTAATGCTTCTTAAAACGCGATATCGCATCTCATTTCTATGTTTCATGGTAAGATATAATATGATTTGCGAAGTGTTATGTATTCCTCGTCTACACTTCAAATGAATGTAAATGCGACACTTACTTGCAAGGAATTAGCGATGCAGATGTCTAGATATCGTAGCAATAGAGTTCTTATGATTCTTAAAACGCGATATCGCATCTCATTTCTATGTTTCATGGTAAGGTATAATATGATTTGCGAAGTGTTATGTATTCCTCGTCTACACTTCAAATGAATGTAAATGCGACACTTACTTGCAAGGAAATAGCGTTTGCAGATGTCTACGTATCGTAGCAATAGAGTTCTTATGATCCTTAAAACGCGATATCGCACCTCATTTCTATGTTTCATGGTAAGATATAATATGATTTGCGAAGTGTTATGTATTCCTCGTCTACACTTCAAATGAATGTAAATGCGACACTTCCTTGCAAGGAAATAGCGTTTGCAAACGTCTACCTACCGCAGCAATAGAGTTCTAATGCATCTTAAAACGCGTTATCGCATCTCATTTCTGTATTTCATGGTAAGATATAATATGATTTGCGAAGTGTCATGTATTCCTCGTCTACACTTCAAATGCATGTAAATGCGAAACTTCCATGCAAGGAAATAGCGTTTGCAGATGTCTACATATCGTAGCAATGGAGTTCTTATGATTCTTAAAACGCGATATCGCATCTCATTTCTATGTTCCATGGTAAGATATAATATGATTTGCGAAGTGTCATGTATTCCTCGTCTACACTTCAAATGCATGTAAATGCGAAACTTCCATGCAAGGAAATAGCGTTTGCAGATGTCTACGTATCGTAGCAATGGAGTTCTTATGATTCTTAAAACGCGATATCGCATCTCATTTCTATGTTCCATGGTAAGATATAATATGATTTGCGAAGTGTTATGTATTCCTCGTCTACACTTCAAATGAATGTAAATGCGACACTTACTTGCAAGGAAATAGCGTTTGCAGATGTCTACGTGTCGTAGCAATGGATTTCTAATGCTTCTTAAAAGGCGATATCGCATCTCATTTCTATGTTTCATGGTAAGGTATAATATGATTTGCGAAGTGTTATGTATTCCTCGTCTACACTTCAAATGAATGTAAATGCGACACTTCTTTGCAAGGAAATAGCGTTTGCAGATGTCTACGTATCGTTGCAATAGAGTTCTTATGATTCTTAAAACGCGATATCGCATCTCATTTCTATGTTTCATGGTAAGATAAAATATCATTTGCGGAGTGTTATGTACTCCTCGTCTACACTTCAAATGAATGTAAATGCGACACTTCCTTGCAAGGAAATAGCGTTTGCAAATGTCTACCTATCGTAGCAGTAGTGTTCTAATACTTCTTAGAACGCGATGTCGCATCTCATTTCTATGTTTCATGGTAAGATATAATATGATTTGCGAACTGTTATGTATTCCTCGTCTACACTTCAAATGAATGTAAATGCGACACTTTCTTGCAAGGAAATAGCGTTTGCAGATGTCTACGTATCGAAGCAATAGAGTTCAAATGCTTCTTAAAACGAGATATTGCATCTCATATCTATGTTTCATGATAAGATATAATATTCATTGCGAAGTGTTATGCATTCCTCGTCTACGATTCAAATGAATGAAAATGCGACACTTCCTTGCAAGGAAATAGCGTTTGCAGATGTCTACGTATCGTAGCAATAGAGTTCTTATGATCCTTAAAACGCGATATCGCTTCTCATTTCTATGTTTCATGGTAAGATATAATATGATTTGCGAAGTGTTATGTATTCCTCGTCAACACATCAACTGAATGTAAATGCGACACCTCCTTGCTAGGAAATAGCGTCTGCAGATGTCTAGGTATCGTAGCAATAGAGTTCCAATGCTTCTTAAAACGCGATATCGCATCCCATTTCTATGTTTCATGGTAAGATATAATATGATTTGCGAAGTGTTATGTATTCCTCGTCTACACTTCAAATGAATGTAAATGCGACACTTCCTTGCAAGGAAATAGCGTTTGCAGATGTCTACGTATCGTAGCAATAGAGTTCTTATGATACTTAAAACGCGATATCGCATCTCATTTCTATGTTTCATGGTAAGATATAATATGATTTGCGAAGTGTTATGTATTCCTCGTCAACACATCAACTGAATGTAAATGCGACACCTCCTTGCTAGGAAATAGCGTCTGCAGATGTCTAGGTATCGTAGCAATAGAGTTCCAATGCTTCTTAAAACGCGATATCGCATCCCATTTCTATGTTTCATGGTAAGATATAATATGATTTGCGAAGTGTTATGTATTCCTCGTCTACACTTCAAATGAATGTAAATGCGACACTTCCTTGCAAGGAAATAGCGTTTGCAAATGTCTACCTATCGTAGCAATAGTGTTCTAATGCTTCTTAAAACGCGATATCGCATCTCATTTCTATGTTTCACGATAAGATATAATATGATTTGCGAAGTGTCATGTATTCCTCGTCTACACTTCAATTGAATGTAAATGCGACTCTTCCTTGCAAGGAAATAGCGTTTGCAGATGTCTACGTATCGTAGCAATAGAGTTCTAATGCTTCTTAATACGCGATATCGCATCTCATTCCTATGTTTCATGGTAAGATATAATATGATTTGCGAAGTGTTATGTATTCATCGTCTACACATCAACTGAATGTAAATGCGACACTTCCTTGCAAGGAAATAGCGTTTGCAGATGTCTACGTATCGTTGCAATAGAGTTCTTATGATTCTTAAAACGCGATATCGCATTTCATTTCTATGTTTCATGGTAAGATATAATATTATTTGCGAAGTGTTATGTATTCCTCGTCTACACATCAACTGAATGTAAATGCGACACTTCCTTGCAAGGAAATAGCGCTTGCAGATGTCTACGTATCGTAGCAATAGAGTTCTTATGATTCTTAAAACGCGATATCGCATCTCATTTCTATGTTTCATGGTAAGATATAATATGATTTGCGAAGTGTTATGTATTCCTCGTCTACACTTCAAATGAATGTAAATGCGACACTTCTTTGCAAGGAAATAGCGTTTGCAGATGTCTACGTATCGTAGCAATAGAGTTCTTATGATTCTTAAAATGCGATATCGCATCTCATTTCTATGTTTCATGGTAAGATATAATATTATTTGCGAAGTGTTATTTATTCCTCGTCTACACATCAAATGAATGTAAATGCGACACTTCCTTGCAAGGAAATAGCGTTTGCAGATGTCTACGTATCGTAGCAATGGATTTCTAATGCTTCTTAAAAGGCGATATTGCATCTCATTTCTATGTTTCATGGTAAGGTATAATATGTTTTGCGAAGTGTTATGTATTCCTCGTCTACACTTCAAATGAATGTAAATGCGACACTTCTTTGCAAGGAAATAGCGTTTGCAGATGTCTACGTATCGAAGAAATAGAGTTCAAATGCTTCTTAAAACGAGATATTGCATCTCATATCTATGTTTCATGATAAGATATAATATTCATTGCGAAGTGTTATGCATTCCTCGTCTACGATTCAAATGAATGTAAATGCGACACTTCCTTGCAAAGAAATAGCGTTTGCAGATGTCTACGTATCGTAGCAATAGAGTTCTTTTGATTCTTAAAACGCGATATCGCATCTCATTTCTATGTTTCATGGTAAGATATAATATGATTTGGGAAGTGTCATGTATTCCTCGTCTACCCTTCAAATGAATGTAAATGCGACACTTCCTTGCAAGGAAATAGCGTTTGCAGATGTCTACGTATCGTAGCAATGGATTTCTAATGCTTCTTAAAAGGCGATATCGCATCTCATTTCTATGTTTCATGGTAAGGTATAATATGCTTTGCGAAGTGTTATGTATTCCTCGTCTACACTTCAAATGAATGTAAATGCGACACTTCGTTGCAAGGAAATAGCGTTTGCAGATGTCTACGTATCGTTGCAATAGAGTTCTTATGATTCTTAAAACGCGATATCGCATCTCATTTCTATGTTTCATGTTAAGATATAATATGATTTGCGAACTGTCATGTATTCCTCGTCTACACTTCAAATGAATGTAAATGCGACACTTCCTTGCAAGGAAATAGCGTTTGCAAACGTCTACCTACCGTAGCAATAGAGTTCTAATGCTTCTTCAAACGCGATATCGCATCTCATTTCTATGTTTCATGGTAAGATATAATATGATTTGCGAAGTGTTATGTATTCCTCGTCTACACTACAAATGAATGTGAATGCGACACTTCCTCGCTAGGAAATAGCGTTTACAGATGTCTACCTATCGTAGCAATAGAGTTCTTATGATTCTTAAAACGCGATGTCGCATCTCATTCCTATGTTTCATGGTAAGATATAATATGATTTGCGAAGTGTCATGTATTCCTCGTCTACACTTCAAATGAATGTAAATGCGACACTACCTTGCTAGGAAATAGCGTCTGCAGATGTCTAGGTATCGCAGCAATAGAGTTCTAATGCTTCTTAAAACGCGATATCGCATCTGATTTCTATATTTCATGGTAAGGTATAATATGATTTGCGAAGTGTTATGAATTCCTCTTCTACACTTCAAATGAATGTGAATGCGACACTTCCTCGCTAGGAAATAGCGTTTGCAGTTGTCTACGTATCGTAGCAAAAGATTTCCAATGCTTCTTAAAACGCGATATCGCATCTCACTTCTATGTTTCATGGTAAGATATAATATGATTTGCGAAGTGTTATGTATTCCTCGTCTACACTTCAAATGAATGTAAATGCGACACTTCCTTGCTAGGAAATAGCGTCTGCAGATGTCCAGGTATCGTAGCAATAGAGTTCTTATGATTCTTAAAACGCGATATCGCATCTCATTTCTATGTTTCATGGTAAGATATAAAATGATTTACGAAGTGTTATGTATTCCTCGTCTACACTTCAAATGAATGTAAATGCGACACTGCCTTGCAAGGAAATAGCGTTTGCAAACGTCTACCTATCGTAGCAATAGAGTTCTAATGCTTCTTAAAACGCGATATCGCATCTCATTTCTATATTTCATGGTAAGATATAATTTGATTTGCGAAGTGTCATGTATTCCTCGTCTACACTTCAAATGAATGTAAATGCGACACTTCCTTGCAAGGAAATAGCGTTTGCAGATGTCTATGTATCGTAGCAATATATTTCTAATGCTTCTTAAAACGCGATTTTGCATCTCATTTCTATGTTTCATGGTAAGATATAATATGATTTGCGAAGAGTTATGTATTCCTCGTCTACACTTCAAATAAACGTAAATGCGACACTTCCATGCAAGGAAATAGCGTTTGTAGATGTCTACGTATCGTAGCAATAGGGTTCTTATGAATATTAAAACGCGATATCGCATCACATTTCTATGTTTCATGGTAAGGTATAATATGATTTGCGAAGTGTTATGTATTCCTCGTCTACACTTCAAATGAATGTAAATGCGACACTTCCATGCAAGGAAATTGCGTTTGTAGATGTCTACGTATCGTAGCAACAGAGTTCTTATGATTATCAAAACGCGATATCGCATCACATTTCTATGTTTCATGGTAAGGTATAATATGATTTGCGAAGTGTTATGTATTCCTCGTCTACACTTCAAATGAATGTAAATGCGACACTTCCTTGCAAGGAAATAGCGTTTGCAGATGTCTACGTATCGTAGCAATAGAGTTCTTTTGATTTTTAAAACGCGATATCGCATCTCATTTCTATGTTTCATGGTAAGATATAATATGATTTGCGTAGTGTCATGTATTCCTCGTCTACACTTCAAATAAATGTAAATGCGACACTTCCTTGCAAGGAAATAGCGTTTGCAAACGTCTACCTACCGTAGCAATAGAGTTCTAATGCTTCTTAAAAGGCGATATCGCATCTGATTTCTATATTTCATGGTAAGGTATAATATGATTTGCGAAGTGTTATGAATTCCTCGTCTACACTTCAAATGAATGTAAATGCGACACTTCCTTGTAAGGAAGTAGCGTTTGCAGATGTCTACCTATCGTAGCAATAGAGTTCTAATGCTTCTTAAAACGCGATATCGCATCTCATTTCTATGTTTCATGGTAAGATATAATATGATTTGCGAAGTGTTATGTATTCCTCGTCTACACTTCAAATGAATGTAAATGCGACACTTACTTGCAAGGAATTAGCGATGCAGATGTCTAGATATCGTAGCAATAGAGTTCTTATGATACTTAAAACGCGATATCGCATCTCATTTCTATGTTTCATGGTAAGGTATAATATGATTTGCGAAGTGTTATGTATTCCTCGTCTACACTTCAAATGAATGTAAATGCGACACTTACTTGCAAGGAAATAGCGTTTGCAGATGTCTACGTATCGTAGCAATAGAGTTCTTATGATTCTTAAAACGCGATATCGCACCTCATTTCTATGTTTCATGGTAAGATATAATATGATTTGCGAAGTGTTATGTATTCCTCGTCTACACTTCAAATGAATGTAAATGCGACACTTCCTTGCAAGGAAATAGCGTTTGCAAACGTCTACCTACCGCAGCAATAGAGTTCTTATGCATCTTAAAACGCGTTATCGCATCTCATTTCTGTATTTCATGGTAAGATATAATATGATTTGCGAAGTGTTATGTATTCCTCGTCTACACTTCAAATGAATGTAAATGCGACACTTCCTTGTAAGGAAATAGCGTTTGCAGATGTCTACCTATCGTAGCAATAGAGTTCTAATGCTTCTTAAAACGCGATATCGCATCTCATTTCTATGTTCCATGGTAAGATATAATATGATTTGCGAAGTGTCATGTATTCCTCGTCTACACTTCAAATGCATGTAAATGCGAAACTTCCATGCAAGGAAATAGCGTTTGCAGATGTCTACGTATCGTAGCAATGGAGTTCTTTTGATTCTTAAAACGCGATATCGCATCTCATTTCTATGTTCCATGGTAAGATATAATATGATTTGCGAAGTGTTATGTATTCCTCGTCTACACTTCAAATGAATGTAAATACGACACTTACTTGCAAGGAAATAGCGTTTGCAGATGTCTACGGATCGTAGCAATAGAGTTCTTATGATTCTTAAAACGCGATATCGCATCTCATTTCTATGTTTCATGATAAGATATAATATGATTTGCGAACTGTCATGTATTCCGCGTCTACACTTCAAATGAATGTAAATGCGACACTTCCTTGCAAGGAAATAGCGTTTGCAAACGTCTACCTACCGTAGCAATAGAGTTCTAATGCTTCTTAAAACGCGATATCGCATCTCATTTCTATGTTTCATGGTAAGATATAATATGATTTGCGAAGTGTTATGTATTCCTCGTCTACACTACAAATGAATGTGAATGCGACACTTCCTCGCTAGGAAATAGCGTTTACAGATGTCTACCTATCGTAGCAATAGAGTTCTTATGATTCTTAAAACGCGATATCGCATCTCATTTCTATGTTTCATGGTAAAATATAATATGATTTGCGAAGTGTCATGTATTCCTCGTCTACACTTCAAATGAATGTAAATGCGACACTACCTTGCTAGGAAATAGCGTCTGCAGATGTCTAGGTATCGCAGCAATAGAGTTCTAATGCTTCTTAAAACGCGATATCGCATCTCATTTCTATGTTTCATGGTAAGATATAATATGATTTGCGAAGTGTTATGTATTCCTCGTCTACACTTCAAATGAATGTGAATGCGACACTTCCTCGCTAGGAAATAGCGTTTGCAGTTGTCTACGTATCGTAGCAAAAGATTTCCAATGCTTCTTAAAACGCGATATCGCATCTCACTTCTATGTTTCATGGTAAGATATAATATGATTTGCGAAGTGTCATGTATTTCTCGTCTACACTTCAAATGAATGTAAATGCCACACTTCCCTGATAGGAAATAGCGTCTGCAGATGTCCAGGTATCGTAGCAATAGAGTTCTTATGATTCTTAAAACGCGATATCGCATCTCATTTCTATGTTTCATGGTAAGATATAAAATGATTTACGAAGTGTTATGTATTCCTCGTCTACACTTCAAATGAATGTAAATGCGACACTTCCTTGCAAGGAAATAGCGTTTGCAAACGTCTACCTATCGTAGCAATAGAGTTCTAATGCTTCTTAAAACGCGATATCGCATCTCATTTCTATATTTCATGGTAAGATATAATTTGATTTGCGAAGTGTCATGTATTCCTCGTCTACACTTCAAATGAATGTAAATGCGACACTTCCTTGCAAGGAAATAGCGTTTGCAGATGTCTATGTATCGTAGCAATATATTTCTAATGCTTCTTAAAACGCGATTTTGCATCTCATTTCTATGTTTCATGGTAAGATATAATATGATTTGCGAAGAGTTATGTATTCCTCGTCTACACTTCAAATGAACGTAAATGCGACACTTCCATGCAAGGAAATAGCGTTTGTAGATGTCTACGTATCGTAGCAATAGGGTTCTCATGAATATTAAAACGCGATATCGCATCACATTTCTATGTTTCATGGTAAGGTATAATATGATTTGCGAAGTCTTATGTATTCCTCGTCTACACTTCAAATGACTGTAAATGCGACACTTCCATGCAAGGAAATTGCGTTTGTAGATGTCTACGTATCGTAGCAATAGAGTTCTTAAGATTAATAAAACGCGATATCGCATCACATTTCTATGTTTCATGGTAAGGTATAATATGATTTGCGAAGTGTTATGTATTCCTCGTCTACACTTCAAATGAATGTAAATGCGACACTTCCTTGCAAGGAAATAGCGTTTGCAGATGTCTACGTATCGTAGCAATAGAGTTCTTATGATTTTTAAAACGCGATATCGCATCTCATTTCTATGTTTCATGGTAAGATATAATATGATTTGCGAAGTGTCATGTATTCCTCGTCTACACTTCAAATAAATGTAAATGCGACACTTCCTTGCAAGGAAATAGCGTTTGCAAACGTCTACCTACCGTAGCAATAGAGTTCTAATGTTTCTTAAAACGCGATATCGCATCTGATTTCTATATTTCATGGTAAGGTATAATATGATTTGCGAAGTGTTATGAATTCCTCGTCTACACTTCAAATGAATGTAAATGCGACACTTCCTTGTAAGGAAGTAGCGTTTGCAGATGTCTACCTATCCTAGCAATAGAGTTCTAATGCTTCTTAAAACGCGATATCGCATCTCATTTCTATGTTTCATGGTAAGATATAATATGATTTGCGAAGTGTTATGTATTCCTCGTCTACACTTCAAATGAATGTAAATGCGACACTTACTTGCAAGGAATTAGCGATGCAGATGTCTAGATATCGTAGCAATAGAGTTCTTATGATTCTTAAAACGCGATATCGCATCTCATTTCTATGTTTCATGGTAAGGTATAATATGATTTGCGAAGTGTTATGTATTCCTCGTCTACACTTCAAATGAATGTAAATGCGACACTTACTTGCAAGGAAATAGCGTTTGCAGATGTCTACGTATCGTAGCAATAGAGTTCTTATGATCCTTAAAACGCGATATCGCACCTCATTTCTATGTTTCATGGTAAGATATAATATGATTTGCGAAGTGTTATGTATTCCTCGTCTACACTTCAAATGAATGTAAATGCGACACTTCCTTGCAAGGAAATAGCGTTTGCAAACGTCTACCTACCGCAGCAATAGAGTTCTAATGCATCTTAAAACGCGTTATCGCATCTCATTTCTGTATTTCGTGGTAAGATATAATATGATTTGCGAAGTGTCATGTATTCCTCGTCTACACTTCAAATGCATGTAAATGCGAAACTTCCATGCAAGGAAATAGCGTTTGCAGATGTCTACATATCGTAGCAATGGAGTTCTTATGATTCTTAAAACGCGATATCGCATCTCATTTCTATGTTCCATGGTAAGATATAATATGATTTGCGAAGTGTCATGTATTCCTCGTCTACACTTCAAATGCATGTAAATGCGAAACTTCCATGCAAGGAAATAGCGTTTGCAGATGTCTACGTATCGTAGCAATGGAGTTCTTATGATTCTTAAAACGCGATATCGCATCTCATTTCTATGTTCCATGGTAAGATATAATATGATTTGCGAAGTGTTATGTATTCCTCGTCTACACTTCAAATGAATGTAAATGCGACACTTACTTGCAAGGAAATAGCGTTTGCAGATGTCTACGTATCGTAGCAATAGAGTTCTTATGATTCTTAAAACGCGATATCGCATCTCATTTCTATGTTTCATGGTAAGATATAATGTGATATGCGAAGTGTCATGTATACCTCGTCTACACTTCAAATGAATGTAAATGCGACACTTCCTTGCAAGGAAATAGCGTTTGCGAATGTCTATCTATCGTAGCAATAGTGTTCTAATGCTGCTTAAAACGCGATATCGCATCTCATTTTTATGTTTCATGGTAAGATATAATATGATTTGCGAAGTGTTCTGCATTCCTCGTCTACGATTCAAATGAATGTAAATGCGACACTTCCTTGCAAGGAAATAGCGTTTGCAGATGTCTACGTATCGTAGCAATAGAGTTCTTATGATTTTTAAAACGCGATATCGCATCTCATTTCTATGTTTCATGGTAAGATATAATATGATTTGCGAAGTGTCATGTATTCCTCGTCTACACTTCAAATAAATGTAAATGCGACACTTCCTTGCAAGGAAATAGCGTTTGCAAACGTCTACCTACCGTAGCAATAGAGTTCTAATGCTTCTTAAAACGCGATATCGCATCTGATTTCTATATTTCATGGTAAGGTATAATATGATTTGCGAAGTGTTATGAATTCCTCGTCTACACTTCAAATGAATGTAAATGCGACACTTCCTTGTAAGGAAGTAGCGTTTGCAGATGTCTACCTATCCTAGCAATAGAGTTCTAATGCTTCTTAAAACGCGATATCGCATCTCATTTCTATGTTTCATGGTAAGATATAATATGATTTGCGAAGTGTTATGTATTCCTCGTCTACACTTCAAATGAATGTAAATGCGACACTTACTTGCAAGGAATTAGCGATGCAGATGTCTAGATATCGTAGCAATAGAGTTCTTATGATTCTTAAAACGCGATATCGCATCTCATTTCTATGTTTCATGGTAAGGTATAATATGATTTGCGAAGTGTTATGTATTCCTCGTCTACACTTCAAATGAATGTAAATGCGACACTTACTTGCAAGGAAATAGCGTTTGCAGATGTCTACGTATCGTAGCAATAGAGTTCTTATGATCCTTAAAACGCGATATCGCACCTCATTTCTATGTTTCATGGTAAGATATAATATGATTTGCGAAGTGTTATGTATTCCTCGTCTACACTTCAAATGAATGTAAATGCGACACTTCCTTGCAAGGAAATAGCGTTTGCAAACGTCTACCTACCGCAGCAATAGAGTTCTAATGCATCTTAAAACGCGTTATCGCATCTCATTTCTGTATTTCATGGTAAGATATAATATGATTTGCGAAGTGTCATGTATTCCTCGTCTACACTTCAAATGCATGTAAATGCGAAACTTCCATGCAAGGAAATAGCGTTTGCAGATGTCTACATATCGTAGCGATGGAGTTCTTATGATTCTTAAAACGCGATATCGCATCTCATTTCTATGTTCCATGGTAAGATATAATATGATTTGCGAAGTGTCATGTATTCCTCGTCTACACTTCAAATGCATGTAAATGCGAAACTTCCATGCAAGGAAATAGCGTTTGCAGATGTCTACGTATCGTAGCAATGGAGTTCTTATGATTCTTAAAACGCGATATCGCATCTCATTTCTATGTTCCATGGTAAGATATAATATGATTTGCGAAGTGTTATGTATTCCTCGTCTACACTTCAAATGAATGTAAATGCGACACTTACTTGCAAGGAAATAGCGTTTGCAGATGTCTACGTATCGTAGCAATAGAGTTCTTATGATTCTTAAAACGCGATATCGCATCTCATTTCTATGTTTCATGGTAAGATATAATGTGATATGCGAAGTGTCATGTATACCTCGTCTACACTTCAAATGAATGTAAATGCGACACTTCCTTGCAAGGAAATAGCGTTTGCGAATGTCTATCTATCGTAGCAATAGTGTTCTAATGCTGCTTAAAACGCGATATCGCATCTCATTTTTATGTTTCATGGTAAGATATAATATGATTTGCGAAGTGTTCTGCATTCCTCGTCTACAATTCAAATGAATGTAAATGCGACACTTCCTTGCAAGGAAATAGCGTTTGCAGATGTCTACGTATCGTAGCAATAGATTTTTTATGATTCTTAAAACGCGATATCACATCTCATTTTTATGTTTCATGGTAAGATATAATATGATTAGCGAAGTGTTATGTATTCCTCGTCTACACTTCAAATGAATGTGAATGCGACACTTCCTTGCAAGGAAATAGCGTTTGCAGATGTCTACGTATCGTAGCAATAGAGTTCAAATGCTTCTTAAAACGCGATATCGCATCTCATTTCTATGTTTCATGGTAAGATATAATATGATTTGCGAAGTGTTATGTATTCCTCGTCTACACTTCAAATGAATGTAAATGCGACACTTCCTTGCAAGGAAATAGCGTTTGCGAATGTCTACCTATCGTAGCAATAGTGTTCTAATGCTTCTTAAAACGCGATATCGCATCTCATCTCTGTGTTTCATGGTAAGATATAATATGATTTGCGAAGTGTTATGTATTCCTTGTCTACACTTCAAATGAATGTAAATGCGACACTTCCTTGCAAGGAAATAGCGTTTGCAGATGTCTACGTATCGTAGCAATAGATTTCAAATGCTTCTTAAAACGCGATATCGCATCTCATTTCTATGTTTCATGGTAAGATATAATATGATTTGCGAAGTGTTATGTATTCCTCGTCTACACTTCAAATGAATGTAAATGCGACACTTCCTTGCAAGGAAATAGCGTTTGCGAATGTCTACCTATCATAGCAATAGTGTTCTAATGCTTCTTAAAACGCGATATCGCATCTCATCTCTATGTTTCATGGTAAGATATAATATGATTTGCGAAGTGTTATGTATTCCTCGTCTACACTTCAAATGAATGTAAATGCGACACTTCGTTGCAAGGAAATAGCGTTTGCGAATGTCTATCTATCGTAGCAATAGTGTTCTAATGCTTCTTAAAACGCGATATCGCATCTCGTTTCTATGTTTCATGGTAAGTTATAATATGATTTGCGAAGTGTCATGTATTCCTCGTCTACACTTCAAATGAATGTAAATGCGACACTTACTTGCAAGGAAATAGCGTTTGCAGATGTCTACGTATCGTAGCAATGGAGTTCTTATGATTCTTAAAACGCGATATCGCATCTCATTTCTATGTTTCATGGTAAGGTATAATATGATTTGCGAAGTGTTATGTATTCCTCGTCTACACTTGAAATGAATGTGAATGCGACACTTCCTTGCAAGGAAATAGCGTTTGCGAATGTCTACCTATCGTAGCAATAGTGTTCTAATGCTTCTTAAAACGCGATATCGCATCACATTTCTATGTTTCATGGTAAGGTATAATATGATTTGCGAAGTGTTATGTATTCCTCGTCTGCACTTCAAATGAATGTAAATGCGACACTTCCTTGTAAGGAAATAGCGTTTGCAGATGTCTACCTATCGCAGCACTAGATTTGTAATGCTTCTTAAAACGCGATATCGCATCTCATCTCTATGTTTCATGGTAAGATATAATATGATTTGCGAAGTGTTATGTATTCCTCGTCTACACTTCAAATGAATGTAAATGCGACACTTCGTTGCAAGGAAATAGCGTTTGCGAATGTCTATCTATCGCAGCAATAGATTTGTAATGCTTCTTAAAACGCGACATCGCATCTCATTTCTATGTTTCATGGTAAGATATAATATGATTTGCGAAGTGTCATGTATTCCTCGTCTACACTTCAAGTGAATGTAAATGCGACACTTAGTTGCAAGGAATTAGCGATGCAGATGTCTAGGTATCGTAGCAATAGAGTTCTAATGCTTCTTAAAACGCGATATCGCATCACATTTCTATGTTTCATGGTAAGGTATAATATGATTTGCGAAGTGTTATGTATTCCTCGTCTGCACTTCAAATGAATGTAAATGCGACACTTCCTTGTAAGGAAATAGCGTTTGCAGATGTCTACCTATCGCAGCACTAGATTTGTAATGCTTCTTAAAACGCGATATCGCATCTCATTTCTATGTTTCATGGTAAGGTATAATATGATTTGCGAAGTGTTATGTATTCCTCGTCTACACTTCAAATGAATGTTAATGCGACACTTCCTTGTAAGGGAATAGCGTTTGCAGATGTCTACCTATCGCAGCAATAGATTTGTAATGCTTCTTAAAACGCGACATCGCATCTCATTTCTATGTTTCATGGTAAGATATAATATGATTTGCGAAGTGTCATGTATTCCTCGTCTACACTTCAAGTGAATGTAAATGCGACACTTAGTTGCAAGGAATTAGCGATGCAGATGTCTAGGTATCGTAGCAATAGAGTTCTAATGCTTCTTAAAACGCGATATCGCATCACATTTCTATGTTTCATGGTAAGGTATAATATGATTTGCGAAGTGTTATGTATTCCTCGTCTGCACTTCAAATGAATGTAAATGCGACACTTCCTTGTAAGGAAATAGCGTTTGCAGATGTCTACCTATCGCAGCACTAGATTTGTAATGCTTCTTAAAACGCGATATCGCATCTCATCTCTATGTTTCATGGTAAGATATAATATGATTTGCGAAGTGTTATGTATTCCTCGTCTACACTTCAAATGAATGTAAATGCGACACTTCGTTGCAAGGAAATAGCGTTTGCGAATGTCTATCTATCGTAGCAATAGTGTTCTAATGCTTCTTAAAACGCGATATCGCATCTCGTTTCTATGTTTCATGGTAAGTTATAATATGATTTGCGAAGTGTCATGTATTCCTCGTCTACACTTCAAATGAATGTAAATGCGACACTTACTTGCAAGGAAATAGCGTTTGCAGATGTCTACGTATCGTAGCAATAGAGTTCTTATGATTCTTAAAACGCGATATCGCATCTCATTTCTATGTTTCATGGTAAGGTATAATATGATTAGCGAAGTGTTATGTATTCCTCGTCTACACTTCAAATGAATGTGAATGCGACACTTCCTTGCAAGGAAATAGCGTTTGCAGATGTCTACGTATCGTAGCAATAGAGTTCAAATGCTTCTTAAAACGCGATATCGCATCTCATTTCTATGTTTCATGGTAAGATATAATATGATTTGCGAAGTGTTATGTATTCCTCGTCTACACTTCAAATGAATGTAAATGCGACACTTCCTTGCAAGGAAATAGCGTTTGCGAATGTCTACCTATCGTAGCAATAGTGTTCTAATGCTTCTTAAAACGCGATATCGCATCTCATCTCTGTGTTTCATGGTAAGATATAATATGATTTGCGAAGTGTTATGTATTCCTTGTCTACACTTCAAATGAATGTGAATGCGACACTTCCTTGCAAGGAAATAGCGTTTGCGAATGTCTACCTATCGTAGCAATAGAGTTCTAATGCTTCTTAAAACGCGATATCGCATCTCATTTCTATGTTTCATGGTAAGATATAATATGATTTGCGAAGTGTCATGTATTCCTCGTCTATACTTCAAATGAATGTAAATGCGACACTTCCTTGCAAGGAAATAGCGTTTGCGAATGTCTACCTATCATAGCAATAGTGTTCTAATGCTTCTTAAAACGCGATATCGCATCTCATTTCTATGTTTCATGGTAAGATATAATATGATTTGCGAAGTGTTAAGTATTCCTCGTCTACACTTCAAATGAATGTAAATGCGACACTTCCTTGTAAGGCAATAGCGTTTGCAGATGTCTACGTATCGTAGCAATAGAGTTAATATGATTCTTAAAACGCGATATCGCATCTCATTTCTATGTTTCATGGTAAGGTATAATATGATTTGCGAAGTGTTATGTATTCCTCGTCTACACTTCAAATGAATGTTAATGCGACACTTCCTTGTAAGGGAATAGCGTTTGCAGATGTCTACCTATCGCAGCAATAGGTTTGTAATGCTTCTTAAAACGCGACATCGCATCTCATTTCTATGTTTCATGGTAAGATATAATATGATTTGCGAAGTGTCATGTATTCCTCGTCTACACTTCAAGTGAATGTAAATGCGACACTTAGTTGCAAGGAATTAGCGATGCAGATGTCTAGGTATCGTAGCAATAGAGTTCTAATGCTTCTTAAAACGCGATATCGCATCACATTTCTATGTTTCATGGTAAGGTATAATATGATTTGCGAAGTGTTATGTATTCCTCGTCTGCACTTCAAATGAATGTAAATGCGACACTTCCTTGTAAGGAAATAGCGTTTGCAGATGTCTACCTATCGCAGCACTAGATTTGTAATGCTTCTTAAAACGCGATATCGCATCTCATCTCTATGTTTCATGGTAAGATATAATATGATTTGCGAAGTGTTATGTATTCCTCGTCTACACTTCAAATGAATGTAAATGCGACACTTCGTTGCAAGGAAATAGCGTTTGCGAATGTCTATCTATCGTAGCAATAGTGTTCTAATGCTTCTTAAAACGCGATATCGCATCTCGTTTCTATGTTTCATGGTAAGTTATAATATGATTTGCGAAGTGTCATGTATTCCTCGTCTACACTTCAAATGAATGTAAATGCGACACTTACTTGCAAGGAAATAGCGTTTGCAGATGTCTACGTATCGTAGCAATAGAGTTCTTATGATACTTAAAACGCGATATCGCATCTCATTTCTATGTTTCATGGTAAGGTATAATATGATTTGCGAAGTGTTATGTATTCCTCGTCTACACTTGAAATGAATGTGAATGCGACACTTCCTTGCAAGGAAATAGCGTTTGCGAATGTCTACCTATCGTAGCAATAGTGTTCTAATGCTTCTTAAAACGCGATATCGCATCTCATCTCTATGTTTCATGGTAAGATATAATACGATTTGCGAAGTGTTATGCATTCCTCGTCTACGATTCAAATGAATGTAAATGCGACACTTCCTTGCAAGGAAATAGCGTTTGCAGATGTCTACGTATCGTAGCAATAGATTTCTAATGCTTGTTAATCCGCGATATCGCATCTCATTTCTATGTTTCATGGTAAGATATAATATGAATTGCGAAGTGTCATGTATACCTCGTCTACACTTCAAATGAATGTAAATGCGACACTTCCTTGCAAGGAAATAGCGTTTGCGAATGTCTATCTATCGTAGCAATAGTGTTCTAATGCTGCTTAAAACGCGATATCGCATCTCATTTCTATGTTTCATGGTAAGATATAATATGATTTGCGAAGTGTTATGCATTCCTCGTCTACGATTCAAATGAATGTAAATGCGACACTTCCTTGCAAGGAAATAGCGTTTGCAGATGTCTACGTATCGTAGCAATAGATTTCTTATGATTCTTAAAACGCGATATCACATCTCATTTCTATGTTTCATGGTAAGATATAATATGATTAGCGAGGTGTTATGTATTCCTCGTCTACACTTCAAATGAATGTGAATGCGACACTTCCTTGCAAGGAAATAGCGTTTGCGAATGTCTACCTATCGTAGCAATAGAGTTCTAATGCTTCTTAAAACGCGATATCGCATCTCATTTCTATGTTTCATGGTAAGATATAATATGATTTGCGAAGTGTCATGTATTCCTCGTCTACACTTCAAATGAATGTAAATGCGACACTTCCTTGCAAGGAAATATCGTTTGCAGATGTCTAGCTATCGTAGCAATAGAGTTCTAATGCTTCTTAAAATGCGATATCGCATCTCATTTCTATGTTTCATGGTAAGATATAATATGATTTGCGAAGTGTTAAGTATTCCTCGTCTACACTTCAAATGAATGTAAATGCGACACTTCCTTGTAAGGCAATAGCGTTTGCAGATGTCTACGTATCGTAGCAATAGAGTTAATATGATTCTTAAAACGCGATATCGCATCTCATTTCTATGTTTCATGGTAAGGTATAATATGATTTGCGAAGTGTTATGTATTCCTCGTCTACACTTCAAATGAATGTTAATGCGACACTTCCTTGTAAGGGAATAGCGTTTGCAGATGTCTACCTATCGCAGCAATATATTTGTAATGCTTCTTAAAACGAGACATCGCATCTCATTTCTATGTTTCATGGTAAGATATAATATGATTTGCGAAGTGTCATGTATTCCTCGTATACACTTCAAGTGAATGTAAATGCGACACTTAGTTGCAAGGAATTAGCGATGCAGATGTCTAGGTATCGTAGCAATAGAGTTCTAATGCTTCTTAAAACGCGATATCGCATCACATTTCTATGTTTCATGGTAAGGTATAATATGATTTGCGAAGTGTTATGTATTCCTCGTCTGCACTTCAAATGAATGTAAATGCGACACTTCCTTGTAGGGAAATAGCGTTTGCAGATGTCTACCTATCGCAGCACTAGATTTGTAATGCTTCTTAAAACGCGATATCGCATCTCATTTCTATGTTTCATGGTAAGATATAATATGATTTGCGAAGTGTCATGTATTCCTCGTCCACACTTCAAATGAATGTGAATGCGACACTTCCTTGCAAGGAAATAGCGTTTGCGAATGTCTACCTATCGTAGCAATAGTGTTCTAATGCTTCTTAAAACGCGGTATGGCATCTCATTTCTATGTTTCATGGTAAGATATATTATGATTTGCCAAGTGTTATGTATTCCTCGTCTACACTTCAAATGAATGTAAATGCGACACTTACTTGCAAGGAAATAGCGTTTGCAGATGTCTACGTATCGTAGCAATAGAGTTCTTATGATTCTTAGAACGCGATATCGCATCTCATTTCTATGTTTCATGGTGAGATATAATATGATTTGCGAGGTACTATGTATTCCTCTTCTACACTTCAAATGAATGTAAATGCGACACTTCCTTGCAAGGAAATAGCGTTTGCAGATGTCTACGTATCGTAGCAATAGATTTCTTATGATTCTTAAAACGCGATATCGCATCTCATTTCTATGTTTCATGGTTAGATATAATATTCATTGCGAAGTGTTATGCATTCCTCGTCTACGATTGATATGAATGTAAATGCGACACTTCCTTGCAAGGAAATAGCGTTTGCAGATGTCTACGTATCGTAGCAATAGAGTTCAAATGCTTCTTAAACGCGATATCGCATCGCATTTCTATGTTTCATGGTAAGATATAATATGATTTGCGAAGTGTCATGTATTCCTCGTCTACACTTCAAATGAATGTAAATGCGACACTTCCATGCACGGAAATAGCGTTTGCAGATGTCTACGTATCGTAGCAATAGTGTTCTTATGTTTCTTAGAACGCGATATCGCATCTCATTTCTATGTTTCATGGTAAGATATAATATGATTTGAGAAGTGTTATGTATTCCTCATCTACACTTCAAATGAATGTAAATGCGACACTTCTTTGCAAGGAAATAGCGTTTGCAAATGTCTACCTATCGTAGCAATAGTGTTCTAATGCTTCTTAAAACGCGATATCGCATCTCTGTACTATGTTTCATGGTAAGATATAATATGATTTGCAAAGTGTTATCTTTTCCTCGTCTACACTTCAAATGAATGTAAATGCGACACTTCGATGCACGGAAATAGCGTTTGCAGATGTCTACTTATCGTAGCAATAGTGTTCTTATGTTTCTTAAAACGCGATATCGCATCTCATTTCTATGTTTCACGGTAAGATATAATATGATTTGAGAAGTGTTATGTATTCCTCATCTACACTTCAAATGAATGTAAATGCGACACTTCTTTGCAAGGAAATAGCGTTTGCAAATGTCTACCTATCGTAGCAATAGTGTTCTAATGCTTCTTAAAACGCGATATCGCATCTCAGTACTATGTTTCATGGTAAGATATAATATGATTTGCAAAGTGTTATGTTTTCCTCGTCTACACTTCAAATGAATGTAAATGCGACACTTCCTTGCAAGGAAATAGCGTTTGCAGATGTCTACGTATCGTAGCAATAGAGTTCTTATGATTCTTAAAACGCGATATCGCATCTCATTTCTATGTTTCATGGTAAGGTATAATATGATTTGCGAAGTGTTATGTATTCCTCGTCTGCACTTCAAATGAATGTAAATGCGACACTTCCTTGTAAGGAAATAGCGTTTGCAGATGTCAACCTATCGTAGCAATAGAGTTCTAATGCTTCTTAAAACGCGATATATCATCTCATTTCTATGTTTCATGGTAAGATATAATATGATTTGCGAAGTGTCATGTATTCCTCGTCTACACTTCAAATGAATGTGAATGCGACACTTCCTTGCAAGGAAATAGCGTTTGCGAATGTCTACCTATCGTAGCAACAGTGTTCTAATGCTTCTTAAAACGCGGTATCGCATCTCATTTCTATGTTTCATGGTAAGATATATTATGATTTGCCAAGTGTTATGTATTCCTCGTCTACACTTCAAATGAATGTAAATGCGACACTTACTTGCAAGGAAATAGCGTTTGCAGATGTCTACGTATCGTAGCAATAGAGTTCTTATGATTCTTAGAACGCGATATCGCATCTCATTTCTATGTTTCATGGTAAGATATAATATGAATTGCGAAGTGTCATGTATACCTCGTCTACACTTCAAATGAATGTAAATGCGACACTTCCTTGCAAGGAAATAGCGTTTGCGAATGTCTATCTATCGTAGCAATAGTGTTCTAATGCTTCTTAAAATGCGATATCGCATCTCATTTCTATGTTTCATGGTAAGATATAATATGATTTGCGAAGTGTTATGTATTCCTCGTCTACACTTCAAATGAATGTAAATGCGACACTTCCTTGCAAGGAAATAGCGTTTGCGAATGTCTATCTATCGTAGCAATAGTGTTCTAATGCTTCTTAAAATGCGATATCGCATCTCATTTCTATGTTTCATGGTAAGATATAATATGATTTGCGAAGTGTTATGTATTCCTCGTCTACACGTCAAATGAATGTAAATGCGACACTTCCTTGCAAGGAATTAGCGATGCAGATGTCTAGGTATCGTAGCAATAGAGTTCTAATGCTTCTTAAAACGCGATATCGCATCTCATTTCTATGTTTCATGGTAAGATATAATATGATTGCGAAGTGTTATGTATTCCTCGTCTACAATTCAAATGAATGTAAATGCGACACTTCCTTGCAAGGAAATAGCGTTTGCAGATGTCTACGTATCGTAGCAATAGAGTTCTTATGATTCTTAAAACGCGATATCGCATCTCATTTCTATGTTTCATGGAAAGGTATAATATGATTTGCGAAGTGTTATGTATTCCTCGTCTGCACTTCAAATGAATGTAAATGCGACACTTCCTTGTAAGGAAATAGCGTTTGCAGATGTCAACCTATCGTAGCAATAGAGTTCTAATGCTTCTTAAAACGCGATATATCATCTCATTTCTATGTTTCATGGTAAGATATAATATGATTTGCGAAGTGTCATGTATTCCTCGTCTACACTTCAAATGAATGTGAATGCGACACTTCCTTGCAAGGAAATAGCGTTTGCGAATGTCTATCTATCGTAGCAATAGTGTTCTAATGCTTCTTAAAATGCGATATCGCATCTCATTTCTATGTTTCATGGTAAGATATAATATGATTTGCGAAGTGTTATGTATTCCTCGTCTACACTTCAAATGAATGTAAATGCGACACTTCCTTGTAAGGCAATAGCGTTTGCAGTTGTCTAGGTATCGTAGCAATAGAGTTCTTATGATTCTTAAAACGCGACATCGCATCTCATTTCTATGTTTCATGGTAAGATATAATATGATTTGCGAAGTGTCATGTATTCCTCGTCTACACTTCAAGTGAATGTAAATGCGACACTTCTTTGCAAGGAAATAGCGTTTGCAGATGTCAACCTATCGTAGCAATAGAGTTCTAATGCTTCTTAAAACGCGATATATCATCTCATTTCTATGTTTCATGGTAAGATATAATATGATTTGCAAAGTGTTATCTTTTCCTCGTCTACACTTCAAATGAATGTAAATGCGACACTTCGATGCACGGAAATAGCGTTTGCAGATGTCTACGTATCGTAGCAATAGTGTTCTTATGTTTCTTAAAACGCGATATCGCATCTCATTTCTATGTTTCATGGTAAGATATAATATGATTTGCAAAGTGTTATCTTTTCCTCGTCTACACTTCAAATGAATGTAAATGCGACACTTCGATGCACGGAAATAGCGTTTGCAGATGTCTACGTATCGTAGCAATAGTGTTCTTATGTTTCTTAAAACGCGATATCGCATCTCATTTCTATGTTTCATGGTAAGATATAATATGATTTGAGAAGTGTTATGTATTCCTCATCTACACTTCAAATGAATGTAAATGCGACACTTCTTTGCAAGGAAATAGCGTTTGCAAATGTCTACCTATCGTAGCAATAGTGTTCTAATGATTCTTAAAACGCGACATCGCATCTCATTTCTATGTTTCATGGTAAGATATAATATGATTTGCGAAGTGTCATGTATTCCTCGTCTACACTTCAAATGAATGTAAATGCGACACTTCCATGCACGGAAATAGCGTTTGCAGATGTCTACGTATCGTAGCAATAGTGTTCTTATGTTTCTTAAAACGCGATATCGCATCTCATTTCTATGTTTCATGGTAAGATATAATATGATTTGCGAAGTGTCATGTATTCCTCGTCTACACTTCAAATGAATGTGAATGCGACACTTCCTTGCAAGGAAATAGCGTTTGCGAATGTCTACCTATCGTAGCAACAGTGTTCTAATGCTTCTTAAAACGCGGTATCGCATCTCATTTCTATGTTTCATGGTAAGATATATTATGATTTGCCAAGTGTTATGTATTCCTCGTCTACACTTCAAATTAATGTAAATGCGACACTTACTTGCAAGGAAATAGCGTTTGCAGATGTCTACGTATCGTAGCAATAGAGTTCTTATGATTCTTAGAACGCGATATCGCATCTCATTTCTATGTTTCATGGTGAGATATAATATGATTTGCGAGGTACTATGTATTCCTCTTCTACACTTCAAATGAATGTAAATGCGACACTTCCTTGCAAGGAAATAGCGTTTGCAGATGTCTACGTATCGTAGCAATAGATTTCTTATGATTCTTAAAACGCGATATCGCATCTCATTTCTATGTTTCATGGTTAGATA
The DNA here is from genome assembly GCF_050948175.1 of Xylocopa sonorina. Classification (NCBI taxonomy): domain Eukaryota; kingdom Metazoa; phylum Arthropoda; class Insecta; order Hymenoptera; family Apidae; genus Xylocopa; species Xylocopa sonorina. The sequence continues at coordinate 330,545 of NW_027490254.1, forward strand.
TAATATTCATTGCGAAGTGTTATGCATTCCTCGTCTACGATTGATATGAATGTAAATGCGACACTTCCTTGCAAGGAAATAGCGTTTGCAGATGTCTACGTATCGTAGCAATAGAGTTCAAATGCTTCTTAAACGCGATATCGCATCGCATTTCTATGTTTCATGGTAAGATATAATATGATTTGCGAAGTGTCATGTATTCCTCGTCTACACTTCAAATGAATGTAAATGCGACACTTCCATGCACGGAAATAGCGTTTGCAGATGTCTACGTATCGTAGCAATAGTGTTCTTATGTTTCTTAGAACGCGATATCGCATCTCATTTCTATGTTTCATGGTAAGATATAATATGATTTGAGAAGTGTTATGTATTCCTCATCTACACTTCAAATGAATGTAAATGCGACACTTCTTTGCAAGGAAATAGCGTTTGCAAATGTCTACCTATCGTAGCAATAGTGTTCTAATGCTTCTTAAAACGCGATATCGCATCTCTGTACTATGTTTCATGGTAAGATATAATATGATTTGCAAAGTGTTATCTTTTCCTCGTCTACACTTCAAATGAATGTAAATGCGACACTTCGATGCACGGAAATAGCGTTTGCAGATGTCTACTTATCGTAGCAATAGTGTTCTTATGTTTCTTAAAACGCGATATCGCATCTCATTTCTATGTTTCACGGTAAGATATAATATGATTTGAGAAGTGTTATGTATTCCTCATCTACACTTCAAATGAATGTAAATGCGACACTTCTTTGCAAGGAAATAGCGTTTGCAAATGTCTACCTATCGTAGCAATAGTGTTCTAATGCTTCTTAAAACGCGATATCGCATCTCAGTACTATGTTTCATGGTAAGATATAATATGATTTGCAAAGTGTTATGTTTTCCTCGTCTACACTTCAAATGAATGTAAATGCGACACTTCCTTGCAAGGAAATAGCGTTTGCAGATGTCTACGTATCGTAGCAATAGAGTTCTTATGATTCTTAAAACGCGATATCGCATCTCATTTCTATGTTTCATGGTAAGGTATAATATGATTTGCGAAGTGTTATGTATTCCTCGTCTGCACTTCAAATGAATGTAAATGCGACACTTCCTTGTAAGGAAATAGCGTTTGCAGATGTCAACCTATCGTAGCAATAGAGTTCTAATGCTTCTTAAAACGCGATATATCATCTCATTTCTATGTTTCATGGTAAGATATAATATGATTTGCGAAGTGTCATGTATTCCTCGTCTACACTTCAAATGAATGTGAATGCGACACTTCCTTGCAAGGAAATAGCGTTTGCGAATGTCTACCTATCGTAGCAACAGTGTTCTAATGCTTCTTAAAACGCGGTATCGCATCTCATTTCTATGTTTCATGGTAAGATATATTATGATTTGCCAAGTGTTATGTATTCCTCGTCTACACTTCAAATGAATGTAAATGCGACACTTACTTGCAAGGAAATAGCGTTTGCAGATGTCTACGTATCGTAGCAATAGAGTTCTTATGATTCTTAGAACGCGATATCGCATCTCATTTCTATGTTTCATGGTAAGATATAATATGAATTGCGAAGTGTCATGTATACCTCGTCTACACTTCAAATGAATGTAAATGCGACACTTCCTTGCAAGGAAATAGCGTTTGCGAATGTCTATCTATCGTAGCAATAGTGTTCTAATGCTTCTTAAAATGCGATATCGCATCTCATTTCTATGTTTCATGGTAAGATATAATATGATTTGCGAAGTGTTATGTATTCCTCGTCTACACTTCAAATGAATGTAAATGCGACACTTCCTTGCAAGGAAATAGCGTTTGCGAATGTCTATCTATCGTAGCAATAGTGTTCTAATGCTTCTTAAAATGCGATATCGCATCTCATTTCTATGTTTCATGGTAAGATATAATATGATTTGCGAAGTGTTATGTATTCCTCGTCTACACGTCAAATGAATGTAAATGCGACACTTCCTTGCAAGGAATTAGCGATGCAGATGTCTAGGTATCGTAGCAATAGAGTTCTAATGCTTCTTAAAACGCGATATCGCATCTCATTTCTATGTTTCATGGTAAGATATAATATGATTTGCGAAGTGTTATGTATTCCTCGTCTACAATTCAAATGAATGTAAATGCGACACTTCCTTGCAAGGAAATAGCGTTTGCAGATGTCTACGTATCGTAGCAATAGAGTTCTTATGATTCTTAAAACGCGATATCGCATCTCATTTCTATGTTTCATGGAAAGGTATAATATGATTTGCGAAGTGTTATGTATTCCTCGTCTGCACTTCAAATGAATGTAAATGCGACACTTCCTTGTAAGGAAATAGCGTTTGCAGATGTCAACCTATCGTAGCAATAGAGTTCTAATGCTTCTTAAAACGCGATATATCATCTCATTTCTATGTTTCATGGTAAGATATAATATGATTTGCGAAGTGTCATGTATTCCTCGTCTACACTTCAAATGAATGTGAATGCGACACTTCCTTGCAAGGAAATAGCGTTTGCGAATGTCTATCTATCGTAGCAATAGTGTTCTAATGCTTCTTAAAATGCGATATCGCATCTCATTTCTATGTTTCATGGTAAGATATAATATGATTTGCGAAGTGTTATGTATTCCTCGTCTACACTTCAAATGAATGTAAATGCGACACTTCCTTGTAAGGCAATAGCGTTTGCAGTTGTCTAGGTATCGTAGCAATAGAGTTCTTATGATTCTTAAAACGCGACATCGCATCTCATTTCTATGTTTCATGGTAAGATATAATATGATTTGCGAAGTGTCATGTATTCCTCGTCTACACTTCAAGTGAATGTAAATGCGACACTTCTTTGCAAGGAAATAGCGTTTGCAGATGTCAACCTATCGTAGCAATAGAGTTCTAATGCTTCTTAAAACGCGATATATCATCTCATTTCTATGTTTCATGGTAAGATATAATATGATTTGCAAAGTGTTATCTTTTCCTCGTCTACACTTCAAATGAATGTAAATGCGACACTTCGATGCACGGAAATAGCGTTTGCAGATGTCTACGTATCGTAGCAATAGTGTTCTTATGTTTCTTAAAACGCGATATCGCATCTCATTTCTATGTTTCATGGTAAGATATAATATGATTTGCAAAGTGTTATCTTTTCCTCGTCTACACTTCAAATGAATGTAAATGCGACACTTCGATGCACGGAAATAGCGTTTGCAGATGTCTACGTATCGTAGCAATAGTGTTCTTATGTTTCTTAAAACGCGATATCGCATCTCATTTCTATGTTTCATGGTAAGATATAATATGATTTGAGAAGTGTTATGTATTCCTCATCTACACTTCAAATGAATGTAAATGCGACACTTCTTTGCAAGGAAGTAGCGTTTGCAAATGTCTACCTATCGTAGCAATAGTGTTCTAATGATTCTTAAAACGCGACATCGCATCTCATTTCTATGTTTCATGGTAAGATATAATATGATTTGCGAAGTGTCATGTATTCCTCGTCTACACTTCAAATGAATGTAAATGCGACACTTCCATGCACGGAAATAGCGTTTGCAGATGTCTACGTATCGTAGCAATAGTGTTCTTATGTTTCTTAAAACGCGATATCGCATCTCATTTCTATGTTTCATGGTAAGATATAATATGATTTGCGAAGTGTCATGTATTCCTCGTCTACACTTCAAATGAATGTGAATGCGACACTTCCTTGCAAGGAAATAGCGTTTGCGAATGTCTACCTATCGTAGCAACAGTGTTCTAATGCTTCTTAAAACGCGGTATCGCATCTCATTTCTATGTTTCATGGTAAGATATATTATGATTTGCCAAGTGTTATGTATTCCTCGTCTACACTTCAAATTAATGTAAATGCAACACTTACTTGCAAGGAAATAGCGTTTGCAGATGTCTACGTATCGTAGCAATAGAGTTCTTATGATTCTTAGAACGCGATATCGCATCTCATTTCTATGTTTCATGGTAAGATATAATATGATTTGCGAGGTACTATGTATTCCTCTTCTACACTTCAAATGAATGTAAATGCGACACTTCCTTGCAAGGAAATAGCGTTTGCAGATGTCTACGTATCGTAGCAATAGATTTCTTATGATTCTTAAAACGCGATATCGCATCTCATTTCTATGTTTCATGGTTAGATATAATATTCATTGCGAAGTGTTATGCATTCCTCGTCTACGATTGATATGAATGTAAATGCGACACTTCCTTGCAAGGAAATAGCGTTTGCAGATGTCTACGTATCGTAGCAATAGAGTTCAAATGCTTCTTAAACGCGATATCGCATCGCATTTCTATGTTTCATGGTAAGATATAATATGATTTGCGAAGTGTCATGTATTCCTCGTCTACACTTCAAATGAATGTAAATGCGACACTTCCATGCACGGAAATAGCGTTTGCAGATGTCTACGTATCGTAGCAATAGTGTTCTTATGTTTCTTAAAACGCGATATCGCATCTCATTTCTATGTTTCATGGTAAGATATAATATGATTTGAGAAGTGTTATGTATTCCTCATCTACACTTCAAATGAATGTAAATGCGACACTTCTTTGCAAGGAAATAGCGTTTGCAAATGTCTACCTATCGTAGCAATAGTGTTCTAATGCTTCTTAAAACGCGATATCGCATCTCTGTACTATGTTTCATGGTAAGATATAATATGATTTGCAAAGTGTTATCTTTTCCTCGTCTACACTTCAAATGAATGTAAATGCGACACTTCGATGCACGGAAATAGCGTTTGCAGATGTCTACGTATCGTAGCAATAGTGTTCTTATGTTTCTTAAAACGCGATATCGCATCTCATTTCTATGTTTCATGGTAAGATATAATATGATTTGCAAAGTGTTATCTTTTCCTCGTCTACACTTCAAATGAATGTAAATGCGACACTTCGATGCACGGAAATAGCGTTTGCAGATGTCTACGTATCGTAGCAATAGTGTTCTTATGTTTCTTAAAACGCGATATCGCATCTCATTTCTATGTTTCATGGTGAGATATAATATGATTTGAGAAGTGTTATGTATTCCTCATCTACACTTCAAATGAATGTAAATGCGACACTTCTTTGCAAGGAAATAGCGTTTGCAAATGTCTACCTATCGTAGCAATAGTGTTCTAATGCTTCTTAAAACGCGATATCGCATCTCAGTACTATGTTTCATGGTAAGATATAATATGATTTGCAAAGTGTTATGTTTTCCTCGTCTACACTTCAAATGAATGTAAATGCGACACTTCCTTGCAAGGAAATAGCGTTTGCAGATGTCTACGTATCGTAGCAATAGAGTTCTTATGATTCTTAAAACGCGATATCGCATCTCATTTCTATGTTTCATGGTAAGGTATAATATGATTTGCGAAGTGTTATGTATTCCTCGTCTGCACTTCAAATGAATGTAAATGCGACACTTCCTTGTAAGGAAATAGCGTTTGCAGATGTCAACCTATCGTAGCAATAGAGTTCTAATGCTTCTTAAAACGCGATATATCATCTCATTTCTATGTTTCATGGTAAGATATAATATGATTTGCGAAGTGTCATGTATTCCTCGTCTACACTTCAAATGAATGTGAATGCGACACTTCCTTGCAAGAAAATAGCGTTTGCGAATGTCTACCTATCGTAGCAACAGTGTTCTAATGCTTCTTAAAACGCGGTATCGCATCTCATTTCTATGTTTCATGGTAAGATATATTATGATTTGCCAAGTGTTATGTATTCCTCGTCTACACTTCAAATGAATGTAAATGCGACACTTACTTGCAAGGAAATAGCGTTTGCAGATGTCTACGTATCGTAGCAATAGAGTTCTTATGATTCTTAGAACGCGATATCGCATCTCATTTCTATGTTTCATGGTAAGATATAATATGAATTGCGAAGTGTCATGTATACCTCGTCTACACTTCAAATGAATGTAAATGCGACACTTCCTTGCAAGGAAATAGCGTTTGCGAATGTCTATCTATCGTAGCAATAGTGTTCTAATGCTTCTTAAAATGCGATATCGCATCTCATTTCTATGTTTCATGGTAAGATATAATATGATTTGCGAAGTGTTATGTATTCCTCGTCTACACTTCAAATGAATGTAAATGCGACACTTCCTTGCAAGGAAATAGCGTTTGCGAATGTCTATCTATCGTAGCAATAGTGTTCTAATGCTTCTTAAAATGCGATATCGCATCTCATTTCTATGTTTCATGGTAAGATATAATATGATTTGCGAAGTGTTATGTATTCCTCGTCTACACGTCAAATGAATGTAAATGCGACACTTCCTTGCAAGGAATTAGCGATGCAGATGTCTAGGTATCGTAGCAATAGAGTTCTAATGCTTCTTAAAACGCGATATCGCATCTCATTTCTATGTTTCATGGTAAGATATAATATGATTTGCGAAGTGTCACGTATTCCTCGTCTACACTTCAAGTGAATGTAAATGCGACACTAACTTGCAAGGAATTAGCGATGCAGATGTCTAGGTATCGTAGCAATAGAGTTCTAATGCTTCTTAAAACGCGATATCGCATCTCATTTCTATGTTTCATGGTAAGATATAATATGATTTGCGAAGTGTTATGTATTCCTCGTCTACAATTCAAATGAATGTAAATGCGACACTTCCTTGCAAGGAAATAGCGTTTGCAGATGTCTACGTATCGTAGCAATAGAGTTCTTATGATTCTTAAAACGCGATATCGCATCTCATTTCTATGTTTCATGGTAAGGTATAATATGATTTGCGAAGTGTTATGTATTCCTCGTCTGCACTTCAAATGAATGTAAATGCGACACTTCCTTGTAAGGAAATAGCGTTTGCAGATGTCAACCTATCGTAGCAATAGAGTTCTAATGCTTCTTAAAACGCGATATATCATCTCATTTCTATGTTTCATGGTAAGATATAATATGATTTGCGAAGTGTCATGTATTCCTCGTCTACACTTCAAATGAATGTGAATGCGACACTTCCTTGCAAGGAAATAGCGTTTGCGAATGTCTACCTATCGTAGCAACAGTGTTCTAATGCTTCTTAAAACGCGGTATCGCATCTCATTTCTATGTTTCATGGTAAGATATATTATGATTTGCCAAGTGTTATGTATTCCTCGTCTACACTTCAAATGAATGTAAATGCGACACTTACTTGCAAGGAAATAGCGTTTGCAGATGTCTACGTATCGTAGCAATAGAGTTCTTATGATTCTTAGAACGCGATATCGCATCTCATTTCTATGTTTCATGGTAAGATATAATATGAATTGCGAAGTGTCATGTATACCTCGTCTACACTTCAAATGAATGTAAATGCGACACTTCCTTGCAAGGAAATAGCGTTTGCGAATGTCTATCTATCGTAGCAATAGTGTTCTAATGCTTCTTAAAATGCGATATCGCATCTCATTTCTATGTTTCATGGTAAGATATAATATGATTTGCGAAGTGTTATGTATTCCTCGTCTACACTTCAAATGAATGTAAATGCGACACTTCCTTGCAAGGAAATAGCGTTTGCGAATGTCTATCTATCGTAGCAATAGTGTTCTAATGCTTCTTAAAATGCGATATCGCATCTCATTTCTATGTTTCATGGTAAGATATAATATGATTTGCGAAGTGTTATGTATTCCTCGTCTACACTTCAAATGAATGTAAATGCGACACTTACTTGCAAGGAAATAGCGTTTGCAGATGTCTACGTATCGTAGCAATAGAGTTCTTATGATTCTTAGAACGCGATATCGCATCTCATTTCTATGTTTCATGGTAAGATATAATATGATTTGCGAAGTGTCATGTATACCTCGTCTACACTTCAAATGAATGTAAATGCGACACTTCCTTGCAAGGAAATAGCGTTTGCGAATGTCTATCTATCGTAGCAATAGTGTTCTAATGCTTCTTAAAATGCGATATCGCATCTCATTTCTATGTTTCATGGTAAGATATAATATGATTTGCGAAGTGTTATGTATTCCTCGTCTACACTTCAAATGAATGTAAATGCGACACTTCCTTGCAAGGAAATAGCGTTTGCGAATGTCTATCTATCGTAGCAATAGTGTTCTAATGCTTCTTAGAATGCGATATCGCATCTCATTTCTATGTTTCATGGTAAGATATAATATGATTTGCGAAGTGTTATGTATTCCTCGTCTACACGTCAAATGAATGTAAATGCGACACTTCCTTGCAAGGAAATAGCGTTTGCAGATGTCTACCTATCGCAGCAATAGATTTGTAATGCTTCTTAAAACGCGATATCGCATCTCATTTCTATGTTTCATGGTAAGATATAATATGATTTGCGAAGTGTCACGTATTCCTCGTCTACACTTCAAGTGAATGTAAATGCGACACTAACTTGCAAGGAATTAGCGATGCAGATGTCTAGGTATCGTAGCAATAGAGTTCTAATGCTTCTTAAAACGCGATATCGCATCTCATTTCTATGTTTCATGGTAAGATATAATATGATTTGCGAAGTGTTATGTATTCCTCGTCTACAATTCAAATGAATGTAAATGCGACACTTCCTTGCAAGGAAATAGCGTTTGCAGATGTCTACGTATCGTAGCAATAGAGTTCTTATGATTCTTAAAACGCGATATCGCATCTCATTTCTATGTTTCATGGTAAGGTATAATATGATTTGCGAAGTGTTATGTATTTCTCGTCTGCACTTCAAATGAATGTAAATGCGACACTTCCTTGTAAGGAAATAGCGTTTGCAGATGTCAACCTATCGTAGCAATAGAGTTCTAATGCTTCTTAAAACGCGATATATCATCTCATTTCTATGTTTCATGGTAAGATATAATATGATTTGCGAAGTGTCATGTATTCCTCGTCTACACTTCAAATGAATGTGAATGCGACACTTCCTTGCAAGGAAATAGCGTTTGCGAATGTCTACCTATCGTAGCAACAGTGTTCTAATGCTTCTTAAAACGCGGTATCGCATCTCATTTCTATGTTTCATGGTAAGATATATTATGATTTGCCAAGTGTTATGTATTCCTCGTCTACACTTCAAATGAATGTAAATGCGACACTTACTTGCAAGGAAATAGCGTTTGCAGATGTCTACGTATCGTAGCAATAGAGTTCTTATGATTCTTAGAACGCGATATCGCATCTCATTTCTATGTTTCATGGTAAGATATAATATGAATTGCGAAGTGTCATGTATACCTCGTCTACACTTCAAATGAATGTAAATGCGACACTTCCTTGCAAGGAAATAGCGTTTGCGAATGTCTATCTATCGTAGCAATAGTGTTCTAATGCTTCTTAAAATGCGATATCGCATCTCATTTCTATGTTTCATGGTAAGATATAATATGATTTGCGAAGTGTTATGTATTCCTCGTCTACACTTCAAATGAATGTAAATGCGACACTTCCTTGCAAGGAAATAGCGTTTGCGAATGTCTATCTATCGTAGCAATAGTGTTCTAATGCTTCTTAAAATGCGATATCGCATCTCATTTCTATGTTTCATGGTAAGATATAATATGATTTGCGAAGTGTTATGTATTCCTCGTCTACACTTCAAATGAATGTAAATGCGACACTTCCTTGTAAGGCAATAGCGTTTGCAGATGTCTACGTATCGTAGCAATAGAGTTCTTATGATTCTTAAAACGCGACATCGCATCTCATTTCTATGTTTCATGGTAAGATATAATATGATTTGCGAAGTGTCATGTATTCCTCGTCTACACTTCAAGTGAATGTAAATGCGACACTTAGTTGCAAGGAATTAGCGATGCAGATGTCTAGGTATCGTAGCAATAGAGTTCTAATGCTTCTTAAAACGCGATATCGCATCACATTTCTATGTTTCATGGTAAGGTAAAATATGATTTGCGAAGTGTTATGTATTCCTCGTCTGCACTTGAAATGAGTGTAAATGCGACACTTCCTTGTAAGGAAATAGCGTTTGCAGATGTCTACCTATCGCAGCACTAGATTTGTAATGCTTCTTAAAACGCGATATCGCATCTCATTTCTATGTTTCATGGTAAGATATAATATGATTTGCGAAGTGTCATGTATTCCTCGTCCACACTTCAAATGAATGTGAATGCGACACTTCCTTGCAAGGAAATAGCGTTTGCGAATGTCTACCTATCGTAGCAATAGTGTTCTAATGCTTCTTAAAACGCGGTATCGCATCTCATTTCTATGTTTCATGGTAAGATATATTATGATTTGCCAAGTGTTATGTATTCCTCGTCTACACTTCAAATGAATGTAAATGCGACACTTACTTGCAAGGAAATAGCGTTTGCAGATGTCTACGTATCGTAGCAATAGAGTTCTTATGATTCTTAGAACGCGATATCGCATCTCATTTCTATGTTTCATGGTAAGATATAATATGATTTGCGAAGTACTATGTATTCCTCTTCTACACTTCAAATGAATGTAAATGCGACACTTCCTTGCAAGGAAATAGCGTTTGCAGATGTCTACGTATCGTAGCAATAGATTTCTTATGATTCTTAAAACGCGATATCGCATCTCATTTCTATGTTTCATGGTTAGATATAATATTCATTGCGAAGTGTTATGCTTTCCTCGTCTACGATTGATATGAATGTAAATGCGACACTTCCTTGCAAGGAAATAGCGTTTGCAGATGTCTACGTATCGTAGCAATAGTGTTCTTATGTTTCTTAAAACGCGATATCGCATCTCATTTCTATGTTTCATGGTAAGATATAATATGATTTGCGAAGTGTCATGTACTCCTCGTCTACACTTCAAGTGAATGTAAATGCGACACTAACTTGCAAGGAATTAGCGATGCAGATGTCTAGGTATCGTAGCAATAGAGTTCTAATGCTTCTTAAAACGCGATATCGCATCTCATTTCTATGTTTCATGGTAAGATATAATATGATTTGCGAAGTGTTATGTATTCCTCGTCTACACTTCAAATGAATGTAAATGCGACACTTCCTTGCAAGGAAATAGCGTTTGCAGTTGTCTACGTATCGTAGCAATAGAGTTCTTATGATTCTTAAAACGCGATATCGCATCTCATTTCTATGTTTCATGGTAAGGTATAATATGATTTGCGAAGTGTTATGTATTCCTCGTCTGCTCTTCAAATGAATGTAAATGCGACACTTCCTTGTAAGGAAATAGCGTTTGCAGATGTCTACGTATCGAAGCAATAGGGTTCAAATGCTTCTTAAAACGCGTTATCGCATCTCATTTCTATGTTTCATGGTAAGATATATTATGATTTGCGAAGTGTTATGTATTCCTCGTCTACACTTCAAATGAATATAAATGCGACACTTACTTGCAAGGAAATAGCGTTTGCAGATGTCTACGTATCGTAGCAATAGAGTTCTTATGATTCTTAAAACGCGATATCGCATCTCATTTCTATGTTTCATGGCAAGATATAATATGAATTGCGAAGTGTCATGTATACCTCGTCTACACTTCAAATGAATGTAAATGCGACACTTCCTTGCAAGGAAATAGCGTTTGCGAATGTCTATCTATCGTAGCAATAGTGTTCTAATGCTGCTTAAAACGCGATATCGCATCTCATTTCTATGTTTCATGGTAAGATATAATATGATTTGCGAAGTGTTATGCATTCCTTGTCTACGATTCAAATGAATGTAAATGCGACACTTCCTTGCAGGGAAATAGCGTTTGCAGATATCTACGTATCGTAGCAATAGATTTCTTATGATTCTTAAAACGCGATATCACATCTCATTTCTATGTTTCATGGTAAGATATAATATGATTAGCGAAGTGTTATGTATTCCTCGTCTACACTTCAAATGAATGTGAATGCGACACTTCCTTGCAAGGAAATAGCGTTTGCGAATGTCTACCTATCGTAGCAATAGAGTTCTAATGCTTCTTAAAACGCGATATCGCATCTCATTTCTATGTTTCATGGTAAGATATAATATGATTTGCGAAGTGTCATGTATTCCTCGTCTACACTTCAAATGAATGTAAATGCGACACTTCCTTGCAAGGAAATAGCGTTTGCAGATGTCTAGCTATCGTAGCAATAGAGTTCTAATGCTTCTTAAAATGCGATATCGCATCTCATTTCTATGTTTCATGGTAAGATATAATATGATTTGCGAAGTGTTATGTATTCCTCGTCTACACTTCAAATGAATGTAAATGCGACACTTCCTTGTAAGGCAATAGCGTTTGCAGATGTCTACGTATCGTAGCAATAGAGTTCTTATGATTCTTAAAACGCGATATCGCATCTCATTTCTATGTTTCATGGTAAGGTATAATATGATTTGCGAAGTGTTATGTATTCCTCGTCTACACTTCAAATGAATGTTAATGCGACACTTCCTTGTAAGGGAATAGCGTTTGCAGATGTCTACCTATCGCAGCAATAGATTTGTAATGCTTCTTAAAACGCGACATCGCATCTCATTTCTATGTTTCATGGTAAGATATAATATGATTTGCGAAGTGTCATGTATTCCTCGTCTACACTTCAAGTGAATGTAAATGCGACACTTAGTTGCAAGGAACTAGCGATGCAGATGTCTAGGTATCGTAGCAATAGAGTTCTAATGCTTCTTAAAACGCGATATCGCATCACATTTCTATGTTTCATGGTAAGGTATAATATGATTTGCGAAGTGTTATGTATTCCTCGTCTGCACTACAAATGAATGTAAATGCGACACTTCCTTGTAAGGAAATAGCGTTTGCAGATGTCTACCTATCGCAGCAATAGATTTGTAATGCTTCTTAAAACGCGATATCGCATCTCATTTCTATGTTTCATGGTAAGATATAATATGATTTGCGAAGTGTCATGTATTCCTCGTCCACACTTCAAATGAATGTGAATGCGACACTTCCTTGCAAGGAAATAGCGTTTGCGAATGTCTACCTATCGTAGCAATAGTGTTCTAATGCTTCTTAAAACGCGGCATCGCATCTCATTTCTATGTTTCATGGTAAGATATATTATGATTTGCCAAGTGTTATGTATTCCTCGTCTACACTTCAAATGAATGTAAATGCGACACTTACTTGCAAGGAAATAGCGTTTGCAGATGTCTACGTATCGTAGCAATAGAGTTCTTATGATTCTTAGAACGCGATATCGCATCTCATTTCTATGTTTCATGGTAAGATATAATATGATTTGCAAAGTGTTATGTTTTCCTCGTCTACACTTCAAATGAATGTAAATGCGACACTTCCTTGTAAGGAAATAGCGTTTGCAGATGTCTACCTATCGTAGCAATAGAGTTCTAATGCTTCTTAAAACGCGATATCGCATCTCATTTCTATGTTCCATGGTAAGATATAATATGATTTGCGAAGTGTCATGTATTCCTCATCTACACTTCAAATGCATGTAAATGCGAAACTTCCATGCAAGGAAATAGCGTTTGCAGATGTCTACGTATCGTAGCAATGGAGTTCTTATGATTCTTAAGACGCGATATCGCATCTCATTTCTATGTTCCATGGTAAGATATAATATGATTTGCGAAGTGTTATGTATTCCTCGTCTACACGTCAAATGAATGTAAATGCGACACTTCCTTGCAAGGAAATAGCGTTTGCAGATGTCTACCTATCGCAGCAATAGATTTGTAATGCTTCTTAAAACGCGATATCGCATCTCATTTCTATGTTTCATGGTAAGATATAATATGATTTGCGAAGTGTCATGTACTCCTCGTCTACACTTCAAGTGAATGTAAATGCGACACTAACTTGCAAGGAATTAGCGATGCAGATGTCTAGGTATCGTAGCAATAGAGTTCTAATGCTTCTTAAAACGCGATATCGCATCTCATTTCTATGTTTCATGGTAAGATATAATATGATTTGCGAAGTGTTATGTATTCCTCGTCTACACTTCAAATGAATGTAAATGCGACACTTCCTTGCAAGGAAATAGCGTTTGCAGATGTCTACGTATCGTAGCAATAGAGTTCTTATGATTCTTAAAACGCGATATCGCATCTCATTTCTATGTTTCATGGTAAGGTATAATATGATTTGCGAAGTGTTATGTATTCCTCGTCTGCTCTTCAAATGAATGTAAATGCGACACTTCCTTGTAAGGAAATAGCGTTTGCAGATGTCAACCTATCGTAGCAATAGAGTTCTAATGCTTCTTAAAACGCGATATATCATCTCATTTCTATGTTTCATGGTAAGATATAATATGATTTGCGAAGTGTCATGTATTCCTCGTCTACACTTCAAATGAATGTAAATGCGACACTTCCTTGCAAGGAAATAGCGTTTGCGAATGTCTATCTATCGTAGCAATAGTGTTCTAACGCTGCTTAAAATGCGATATCGCATCTCATTTCTATGTTTCATGGTAAGATATATTATGATTTGCGAAGTGTTATGTATTCCTCGTCTACACTTCAAATGAATGTAAATGCGACACTTCCTTGCAAGGAAATAGCGTTTGCAGATGTCTACGTATCGAAGCAATAGGGTTCAAATGCTTCTTAAAACGCGTTATCGCATCTCATTTCTATGTTTCATGGTAAGATATATTATGATTTGCGAAGTATTATGTATTCCTCGTCTACACTTCAAATGAATGTAAATGCGACACTTACTTGCAAGGAAATAGCGTTTGCAGATGTCTACGTATCGTAGCAATAGAGTTCTTATGATTCTTAAAACGCGATATCGCATCTCATTTCTATGTTTCATGGCAAGATATAATATGAATTGCGAAGTGTCATGTATACCTCGTCTACACTTCAAATGAATGTAAATGCGACACTTACTTGCAAGGAAATAGCGTTTGCAGATGTCTACGTATCGTAGCAATAGAGTTCTTATGATTCTTAGAACGCGATATCGCATCTCATTTCTATGTTTCATGGTAAGATATAATATGATTTGCAAAGTGTTATGTTTTCCTCGTCTACACTTCAAATGAATGTAAATGCGACACTTCCTTGTAAGGAAATAGCGTTTGCAGATGTCTACCTATCGTAGCAATAGAGTTCTAATGCTTCTTAAAACGCGATATCGCATCTCATTTCTATGTTCCATGGTAAGATATAATATGATTTGCGAAGTGTCATGTATTCCTCATCTACACTTCAAATGCATGTAAATGCGAAACTTCCATGCAAGGAAATAGCGTTTGCAGATGTCTACGTATCGTAGCAATGGAGTTCTTATGATTCTTAAGACGCGATATCGCATCTCATTTCTATGTTCCATGGTAAGATATAATATGATTTGCGAAGTGTTATGTATTCCTCGTCTACACGTCAAATGAATGTAAATGCGACACTTCCTTGCAAGGAAATAGCGTTTGCAGATGTCTACCTATCGCAGCAATAGATTTGTAATGCTTCTTAAAACGCGATATCGCATCTCATTTCTATGTTTCATGGTAAGATATAATATGATTTGCGAAGTGTCATGTACTCCTCGTCTACACTTCAAGTGAATGTAAATGCGACACTAACTTGCAAGGAATTAGCGATGCAGATGTCTAGGTATCGTAGCAATAGAGTTCTAATGCTTCTTAAAACGCGATATCGCATCTCATTTCTATGTTTCATGGTAAGATATAATATGATTTGCGAAGTGTTATGTATTCCTCGTCTACACTTCAAATGAATGTAAATGCGACACTTCCTTGCAAGGAAATAGCGTTTGCAGATGTCTACGTATCGTAGCAATAGGGTTCTTATGATTCTTAAAACGCGATATCGCATCTCATTTCTATGTTTCATGGTAAGGTATAATATGATTTGCGAAGTGTTATGTATTCCTCGTCTGCTCTTCAAATGAATGTAAATGCGACACTTCCTTGTAAGGAAATAGCGTTTGCAGATGTCAACCTATCGTAGCAATAGAGTTCTAATGCTTCTTAAAACGCGATATATCATCTCATTTCTATGTTTCATGGTAAGATATAATATGATTTGCGAAGTGTCATGTATTCCTCGTCTACACTTCAAATGAATGTAAATGCGACACTTCCTTGCAAGGAAATAGCGTTTGCGAATGTCTATCTATCGTAGCAATAGTGTTCTAATGCTGCTTAAAATGCGATATCGCATCTCATTTCTATGTTTCATGGTAAGATATATTATGATTTGCGAAGTGTTATGTATTCCTCGTCTACACTTCAAATGAATGTAAATGCGACACTTCCTTTCAAGGAAATAGCGTTTGCAGATGTCTACGTATCGAAGCAATAGGGTTCAAATGCTTCTTAAAACGCGTTATCGCATCTCATTTCTATGTTTCATGGTAAGATATATTATGATTTGCAAAGTGTTATGTATTCCTCGTCTACACTTCAAATGAATGTAAATGCGACACTTACTTGCAAGGAAATAGCGTTTGCAGATGTCTACGTATCGTAGCAATAGAGTTCTTATGATTCTTAAAACGCGATATCGCATCTCATTTCTATGTTTCATGGCAAGATATAATATGAATTGCGAAGTGTCATGTATACCTCGTCTACACTTCAAATGAATGTAAATGCGACACTTCCTTGCAAGGAAATAGCGTTTGCGAATGTCTATCTATCGTAGCAATAGTGTTCTAATGCTGCTTAAAACGCGATATCGCATCTCATTTCTATGTTTCATGGTAAGATATAATATGATTTGCGAAGTGATATGCATTTCTCGTCTACGATTCAAATGAATGTAAATGCGACACTTCCTTGCAAGGAAATAGCGTTTGCAGATATCTACGTATCGTAGCAATAGATTTCTTATGATTCTTAAAACGCGATATCACATCTCATTTCTATGTTTCATGGTAAGATATAATATGATTAGCGAAGTGTTATGTATTCCTCGTCTACACTTCAAATGAATGTGAATGCGACACTTCCTTGCAAGGAAATAGCGTTTGCGAATGTCTACCTATCGTAGCAATAGAGTTCTAATGCTTCTTAAAACGCGATATCGCATCTCATTTCTATGTTTCATGGTAAGATATAATATGATTTGCGAAGTGTCATGTATTCCTCGTCTACACTTCAAATGAATGTAAATGCGACACTTCCTTGCAAGGAAATAGCGTTTGCAGATGTCTAGCTATCGTAGCAATAGAGTTCTAATGCTTCTTAAAATGCGATATCGCATCTCATTTCTATGTTTCATGGTAAGATATAATATGATTTGCGAAGTGTTATGTATTCCTCGTCTACACTTCAAATGAATGTAAATGCGACACTTCCTTGTAAGGCAATAGCGTTTGCAGATGTCTACGTATCGTAGCAATAGAGTTCTTATGATTCTTAAAACGCGATATCGCATCTCATTTCTATGTTTCATGGTAAGGTATAATATGATTTGCGAAGTGTTATGTATTCCTCATCTACACTTCAAATGCATGTAAATGCGAAACTTCCATGCAAGGAAATAGCGTTTGCAGATGTCTACGTATCGTAGCAATGGAGTTCTTATGATTCTTAAGACGCGATATCGCATCTCATTTCTATGTTCCATGGTAAGATATAATATGATTTGCGAAGTGTTATGTATTCCTCGTCTACACGTCAAATGAATGTAAATGCGACACTTCCTTGCAAGGAAATAGCGTTTGCAGATGTCTACCTATCGCAGCAATAGATTTGTAATGCTTCTTAAAACGCGATATCGCATCTCATTTCTATGTTTCATGGTAAGATATAATATGATTTGCGAAGTGTCATGTACTCCTCGTCTACACTTCAAGTGAATGTAAATGCGACACTAACTTGCAAGGAATTAGCGATGCAGATGTCTAGGTATCGTAGCAATAGAGTTCTAATGCTTCTTAAAACGCGATATCGCATCTCATTTCTATGTTTCATGGTAAGATATAATATGATTTGCGAAGTGTTATGTATTCCTCGTCTACACTTCAAATGAATGTAAATGCGACACTTCCTTGCAAGGAAATAGCGTTTGCAGATGTCTACGTATCGTAGCAATAGAGTTCTTATGATTCTTAAAACGCGATATCGCATCTCATTTCTATGTTTCATGGTAAGGTATAATATGATTTGCGAAGTGTTATGTATTCCTCGTCTGCTCTTCAAATGAATGTAAATGCGACACTTCCTTGTAAGGAAATAGCGTTTGCAGATGTCAACCTATCGTAGCAATAGAGTTCTAATGCTTCTTAAAACGCGATATATCATCTCATTTCTATGTTTCATGGTAAGATATAATATGATTTGCGAAGTGTCATGTATTCCTCGTCTACACTTCAAATGAATGTAAATGCGACACTTCCTTGCAAGGAAATAGCGTCTGCGAATGTCTATCTATCGTAGCAATAGTGTTCTAATGCTGCTTAAAATGCGATATCGCATCTCATTTCTATGTTTCATGGTAAGATATATTATGATTTGCGAAGTGTTATGTATTCCTCGTCTACACTTCAAATGAATGTAAATGCGACACTTCCTTGCAAGGAAATAGCGTTTGCAGATGTCTACGTATCGAAGCAATAGGGTTCAAATGCTTCTTAAAACGCGTTATCGCATCTCATTTCTATGTTTCATGGTAAGATATATTATGATTTGCGAAGTATTATGTATTCCTCGTCTACACTTCAAATGAATGTAAATGCGACACTTACTTGCAAGGAAATAGCGTTTGCAGATGTCTACGTATCGTAGCAATAGAGTTCTTATGATTCTTAAAACGCGATATCGCATCTCATTTCTATGTTTCATGGCAAGATATAATATGAATTGCGAAGTGTCATGTATACCTCGTCTACACTTCAAATGAATGTAAATGCGACACTTACTTGCAAGGAAATAGCGTTTGCAGATGTCTACGTATCGTAGCAATAGAGTTCTTATGATTCTTAGAACGCGATATCGCATCTCATTTCTATGTTTCATGGTAAGATATAATATGATTTGCAAAGTGTTATGTTTTCCTCGTCTACACTTCAAATGAATGTAAATGCGACACTTCCTTGTAAGGAAATAGCGTTTGCAGATGTCTACCTATCGTAGCAATAGAGTTCTAATGCTTCTTAAAACGCGATATCGCATCTCATTTCTATGTTCCATGGTAAGATATAATATGATTTGCGAAGTGTCATGTATTCCTCATCTACACTTCAAATGCATGTAAATGCGAAACTTCCATGCAAGGAAATAGCGTTTGCAGATGTCTACGTATCGTAGCAATGGAGTTCTTATGATTCTTAAGACGCGATATCGCATCTCATTTCTATGTTCCATGGTAAGATATAATATGATTTGCGAAGTGTTATGTATTCCTCGTCTACACGTCAAATGAATGTAAATGCGACACTTCCTTGCAAGGAAATAGCGTTTGCAGATGTCTACCTATCGCAGCAATAGATTTGTAATGCTTCTTAAAACGCGATATCGCATCTCATTTCTATGTTTCATGGTAAGATATAATATGATTTGCGAAGTGTCATGTACTCCTCGTCTACACTTCAAGTGAATGTAAATGCGACACTAACTTGCAAGGAATTAGCGATGCAGATGTCTAGGTATCGTAGCAATAGAGTTCTAATGCTTCTTAAAACGCGATATCGCATCTCATTTCTATGTTTCATGGTAAGATATAATATGATTTGCGAAGTGTTATGTATTCCTCGTCTACACTTCAAATGAATGTAAATGCGACACTTCCTTGCAAGGAAATAGCGTTTGCAGATGTCTACGTATCGTAGCAATAGGGTTCTTATGATTCTTAAAACGCGATATCGCATCTCATTTCTATGTTTCATGGTAAGGTATAATATGATTTGCGAAGTGTTATGTATTCCTCGTCTGCTCTTCAAATGAATGTAAATGCGACACTTCCTTGTAAGGAAATAGCGTTTGCAGATGTCAACCTATCGTAGCAATAGAGTTCTAATGCTTCTTAAAACGCGATATATCATCTCATTTCTATGTTTCATGGTAAGATATAATATGATTTGCGAAGTGTCATGTATTCCTCGTCTACACTTCAAATGAATGTAAATGCGACACTTCCTTGCAAGGAAATAGCGTTTGCGAATGTCTATCTATCGTAGCAATAGTGTTCTAATGCTGCTTAAAATGCGATATCGCATCTCATTTCTATGTTTCATGGTAAGATATATTATGATTTGCGAAGTGTTATGTATTCCTCGTCTACACTTCAAATGAATGTAAATGCGACACTTCCTTGCAAGGAAATAGCGTTTGCAGATGTCTACGTATCGAAGCAATAGGGTTCAAATGCTTCTTAAAACGCGTTATCGCATCTCATTTCTATGTTTCATGGTAAGATATATTATGATTTGCGAAGTGTTATGTATTCCTCGTCTACACTTCAAATGAATGTAAATGCGACACTTACTTGCAAGGAAATAGCGTTTGCAGATGTCTACGTATCGTAGCAATAGAGTTCTTATGATTCTTAAAACGCGATATCGCATCTCATTTCTATGTTTCATGGCAAGATATAATATGAATTGCGAAGTGTCATGTATACCTCGTCTACACTTCAAATGAATGTAAATGCGACACTTCCTTGCAAGGAAATAGCGTTTGCGAATGTCTATCTATCGTAGCAATAGTGTTCTAATGCTGCTTAAAACGCGATATCGCATCTCATTTCTATGTTTCATGGTAAGATATAATATGATTTGCGAAGTGATATGCATTTCTCGTCTACGATTCAAATGAATGTAAATGCGACACTTCCTTGCAAGGAAATAGCGTTTGCAGATATCTACGTATCGTAGCAATAGATTTCTTATGATTCTTAAAACGCGATATCACATCTCATTTCTATGTTTCATGGTAAGATATAATATGATTAGCGAAGTGTTATGTATTCCTCGTCTACACTTCAAATGAATGTGAATGCGACACTTCCTTGCAAGGAAATAGCGTTTGCGAATGTCTACCTATCGTAGCAATAGAGTTCTAATGCTTCTTAAAACGCGATATCGCATCTCATTTCTATGTTTCATGGTAAGATATAATATGATTTGCGAAGTGTCATGTATTCCTCGTCTACACTTCAAATGAATGTAAATGCGACACTTCCTTGCAAGGAAATAGCGTTTGCAGATGTCTAGCTATCGTAGCAATAGAGTTCTAATGCTTCTTAAAATGCGATATCGCATCTCATTTCTATGTTTCATGGTAAGATATAATATGATTTGCGAAGTGTTATGTATTCCTCGTCTACACTTCAAATGAATGTAAATGCGACACTTCCTTGTAAGGCAATAGCGTTTGCAGATGTCTACGTATCGTAGCAATAGAGTTCTTATGATTCTTAAAACGCGATATCGCATCTCATTTCTATGTTTCATGGTAAGGTATAATATGATTTGCGAAGTGTTATGTATTCCTCGTCTGCACTACAAATGAATGTAAATGCGACACTTCCTTGTAAGGAAATAGCGTTTGCAGATGTCTACCTATCGCAGAAATAGATTTGTAATGCTTCTTAAAACGCGATATCGCATCTCATTTCTATGTTTCATGGTAAGATATAATATGATTTGCGAAGTGTCATGTATTCCTCGTCCACACTTCAAATGAATGTGAATGCGACACTTCCTTGCAAGGAAATAGCGTTTGCGAATGTCTACCTATCGTAGCAATAGTGTTCTAATGCTTCTTAAAACGCGGCATCGCATCTCATTTCTATGTTTCATGGTAAGATATAATATGATTTGAGAAGTGTTATGTATTCCTCATCTACACTTCAAATGAATGTAAATGCGACACTTCTTTGCAAGGAAATAGCGTTTGCAAATGTCTACCTATCGTAGCAATAGTGTTCTAATGCTTCTTAAAACGCGATATCGCATCTCAGTACTATGTTTCATGGTAAGATATAATATGATTTGCAAAGTGTTATGTTTTCCTCGTCTACACTTCAAATGAATGTAAATGCGACACTTCCTTGTAAGGAAATAGCGTTTGCAGATGTCTACCTATCGTAGCAATAGAGTTCTAATGCTTCTTAAAACGCGATATCGCATCTCATTTCTATGTTCCATGGTAAGATATAATATGATTTGCGAAGTGTCATGTATTCCTCATCTACACTTCAAATGCATGTAAATGCGAAACTTCCATGCAAGGAAATAGCGTTTGCAGATGTCTACGTATCGTAGCAATGGAGTTCTTATGATTCTTAAGACGCGATATCGCATCTCATTTCTATGTTCCATGGTAAGATATAATATGATTTGCGAACTGTTATGTATTCCTCGTCTACACGTCAAATGTATGTAAATGCGACACTTCCTTGCAAGGAAATAGTGTTTGCAGATGTCTACCTATCGCAGCAATAGATTTGTAATGCTTCTTAAAACGCGATATCGCATCTCATTTCTATGTTTCATGGTAAGATATAATATGATTTGCGAAGTGTCATGTATTCCTCGTCCACACTTCAAATGAATGTGAATGCGACACTTCCTTGCAAGGAAATAGCGTTTGCGAATGTCTACCTATCGTAGCAATAGTGTTCTAATGCTTCTTAAAACGCGGCATCGCATCTCATTTCTATGTTTCATGGTAAGATATATTATGATTTGCCAAGTGTTATGTATTCCTCGTCTACACTTCAAATGAATGTAAATGCGACACTTACTTGCAAGGAAATAGCGTTTGCAGATGTCTACGTATCGTAGCAATAGAGTTC
Organism: Xylocopa sonorina; assembly: GCF_050948175.1. NCBI lineage: Eukaryota > Metazoa > Arthropoda > Insecta > Hymenoptera > Apidae > Xylocopa > Xylocopa sonorina. Next base: position 353,271 of record NW_027490254.1, read on the forward strand.
TTATGATTCTTAGAACGCGATATCGCATCTCATTTCTATGTTTCATGGTAAGATATAATATGATTTGCGAAGTATTATGTATTCCTCTTCTACACTTCAAATGAATGTAAATGCGACACTTCCTTGCAAGGAAATAGCGTTTGCAGATGTCTACGTATCGTAGCAATAGATTTCTTATGATTCTTAAAACGCGATAACGCATCTCATTCCTATGTTTCATGGTTAGATATAATATTCATTGCGAAGTGTTATGAATTCCTCGTCTACGATTGATATGAATGTAAATGCTACACTTCCTTGCAAGGAAATAGCGTTTGCAGATGTCTACGTATCGTAGCAATAGAGTTCAGATGCTTCTTAAACGCGATATCGCATCGCATTTCTATGTTTCATGGTAAGATATAATATGATTTGCGAAGTGTCATGTATTCCTCGTCTACACTTCAAATGAATGTAAATGCGACACTTCCATGCACGGAAATAGCGTTTGCAGATGTCTACGTATCGTAGCAATAGTGTTCTTATGTTTCTTAATACGCGATATCGCATCTCATTTCTATGTTTCATGGTAAGATATAATATGATTTGAGAAGTGTTATGTATTCCTCATCTACACTTCAAATGAATGTAAATGCGACACTTCTTTGCAAGGAAATAGCGTTTGCAAATGTCTACCTATCGTAGCAATAGTGTTCTAATGCTTCTTAAAACGCGATATCGCATCTCAGTACTATGTTTCATGGTAAGATATAATATGATTTGCAAAGTGTTATGTTTTCCTCGTCTACACTTCAAATGAATGTAAATGCGACACTTCCTTGTAAGGAAATAGCGTTTGCAGATGTCTACCTATCGTAGCAATAGAGTTCTAATGCTTCTTAAAACGCGATATCGCATCTCATTTCTATGTTCCATGGTAAGATATAATATGATTTGCGAAGTGTCATGTATTCCTCATCTACACTTCAAATGCATGTAAATGCGAAACTTCCATGCAAGGAAATAGCGTTTGCAGATGTCTACGTATCGTAGCAATGGAGTTCTTATGATTCTTAAGACGCGATATCGCATCTCATTTCTATGTTCCATGGTAAGATATAATATGATTTGCGAACTGTTATGTATTCCTCGTCTACACGTCAAATGAATGTAAATGCGACACTTCCTTGCAAGGAAATAGTGTTTGCAGATGTCTACCTATCGCAGCAATAGATTTGTAATGCTTCTTAAAACGCGATATCGCATCTCATTTCTATGTTTCATGGTAAGATATAATATGATTTGCGAAGTGTCATGTATTCCTCGTCTACACTTCAAGTGAATGTAAATGCGACACTAACTTGCAAGGAATTAGCGATGCAGATGTCTAGGTATCGTAGCAATAGAGTTCTTATGATTCTTAAAACGCGATATCGCATCTCATTTCTATGTTTCATGGTAAGGTATAATATGATTTGCGAAGTGTTATGTATTCCTCGTCTGCACTTCAAATGAATGTAAATGCGACACTTCCTTGTAAGGAAATAGCGTTTGCAGATGTCAACCTATCGTAGCAATAGATTTCTAATGCTTCTTAAAACGCGATATATCATCTCATTTCTATGTTTCATGGTAAGATATAATATGATTTGCGAAGTGTCATGTATTCCTCGTCTACACTTCAAATGAATGTGAATGCGACACTTCCTTGCAAGGAAATAGCGTTTGCGAATGTCTACCTATCGTAGCAACAGTGTTCTAATGCTTCATAAAACGCGGTATCGCATCTCATTTCTATGTTTCATGGTAAGATATATTATGATTTGCCAAGTGTTATGTATTCCTCGTCTACACTTCAAATGAATGTAAATGCGACACTTACTTGCAAGGAAATAGCGTTTGCAGATGTCTACGTATCGTAGCAATAGAGTTCTTATGATTCTTAGAACGCGATATCGCATCTCATTTCTATGTTTCATGGTAAGATATAATATGAATTGCGAAGTGTCATGTATACCTCGTCTACACTTCAAATGAATGTAAATGCGACACTTCCTTGCAAGGAAATAGCGTTTGCGAATGTCTATCTATCGTAGCAATAGTGTTCTAATGCTGCTTAAAATACGATATCGCATCTCATTTCTATGTTTCATGGTAAGATATATTATGATTTGCGAAGTGTTATGTATTCCTCGTCTACACTTCAAATGAATGTAAATGCGACACTTCCTTGCAAGGAAATAGCGTTTGCAGATGTCTACGTATCGAAGCAATAGGGTTCAAATGCTTCTTAAAACGCGTTATCGCATCTCATTTCTATGTTTCATGGTAAGATATATTATGATTTGCGAAGTGTTATGTATTCCTCGTCTACACTTCAAATGAATGTAAATGCGACACTTACTTGCAAGGAAATAGCGTTTGCAGATGTCTACGTATCGTAGCAATAGAGTTCTTATGATTCTTAAAACGCGATATCGCATCTCATTTCTATGTTTCATGGTAAGATATAATATGAATTGCGAAGTGTCATGTATACCTCGTCTACACTTCAAATGAATGTAAATGCGACACTTCCTTGCAAGGAAATAGCGTTTGCGAATGTCTATCTATCGTAGCAATAGTGTTCTAATGCTTCTTTAAACGCGATATCGCATCTCATTTCTATGTTTCATGGTAAGATATATTATGATTTGCGAAGTGTTATGTATTCCTCGTCTACACTTCAAATGAATGTAAATGCGACACTTACTTGCAAGGAAATAGCGTTTGCAGATGTCTACGTATCGTAGCAATAGAGTTCTTATGATTCTTAAAACGCGATATCGCTTCTCATTTCTATGTTTCATGGTAAGATATAATATGATTTGCGAAGTGTTATGTATTCCTCGAATACACTTCAAATGAATGTAAATGCGACACTTCCTTGCAAGGAAATAGCGTTTGCGAATGTCTACCTATCATAGCAATAGTGTTCTAATGCTTCTTAAAACGCGATATCGCATCTCATCTCTATGATTCATGGTAAGATATAGTATGATTTGCGAAGAGTTATGTATTCCTCGTCTACACATCAAATGAATGTAAATGCGACACTTCCTTGTAAGGAAATAGCGTTTGCAGATGTCTACCTATCGTAGCAATAGAGTTCTAATGCTTCTTAAAACGCGATATCGCATCTCATTTCTATGTTTCATGGTAAGATATAATATGATTTGCGAAGTGTCATGTATTCCTCGTCTACATTTCAAATGAATGTAAATGCGACACTTCCTTGCTAGGAAATAGCGTCTGCAGATGTCTAGGTATCGTAGCAATAGAGTTCTAATGCTTCATAAAACGCGATATCACATCACATTTCTATGTTTCATGGTAAGATATAATATTCATTGCGAAGTGTTATGCATTCCTCGTATACGATTCATATGAATGTAAATGCGACACTTCCTTGCAAGGAAATAGCGTTTGCAGATATCTACTTATCGTAGCAATAGAGTTCCTATGATTCTTAAAACGCGATATCGCATCTCATTTCTATGTTTCATGGTAAGATATAATATGATTTGCGAAGTGTTATGTATTCCTCGTCTACATTTCCATTCAATGTAAATGCGACACTTCCTTGCAAGGAAATAGCGTTTGCAGATGTCTACGTATCGTAGCAATAGAGTTCTTATGATTCTTAAAACCCGATATCGCATCTCATTTCTGTGTTTCATGGTAAGATATAATATGATTTGCGAAGTGTTATGTCTTCCTCGTCTACACTTCAAATGAATGTAAATGCGACACTTCCTTGCAAGGAAATAGCGTTTGCAAACGTCTACCTACCGTAGCAATAGAGTTCTAATGCTTCTTAAAACGCGATATCGCATCTGATTTCTATATTTCATGGTAAGGTATAATATGATTTGCGAAGTGTTATGTATTCCTCGTCTACACTTCAAATGAATGTAAATGCGACACTTCCTTGTAAGGAAGTAGCCTTTGCAGATGTCTACCTATCGTAGCAATAGAGTTCTAATGCTTCTTAAAACGCGATATCGCATCTCATTTCTATGTTTCATGGTAAGATATAATATGATTTGCGAAGTGTTATGTATTCCTCGTCTACACTTCAAATGAATGTAAATGTGACACTTACTTGCAGGGAGTTAGCGATGCAGATGTCTAGGTATCGTAGCAATAGAGATCTCATGATTCTTAAAACGCGATATCGCATCTCATTTCTATGTTTCATGGTAAGATATAATATGATTTGCGAAGTGTCATGTATTCCTCGTCCACACTTCAAATGAATGTGAATGCGACACTTCCTTGCAAGGAAATAGCGTTTGCGAATGTCTACCTATCGTAGCAATAGTGTTCTAATGCATCTTAAAACGCGGTATCGCATCTCATTTCTATGTTTCATGGTAAGATATATTATGATTTGCCAAGTGTTATGTATTCCTCGTCTACACTTCAAATGAATGTAAATGCGACACTTACTTGCAAGGAAATAGCGTTTGCAGATGTCTACGTATCGTAGCAATAGAGTTCTTATGATTCTTAGAACGCGATATCGCATCTCATTTCTATGTTTCATGGTAAGATATATTATGATTTGCGAAGTGTTATGTATTCCTCGTCTACACTTCAAATGAATGTAAATGCGACACTTCCTTGCAAGGAAATAGCGTTTGCGAATGTCTACCTATCATAGCAATAGTGTTCTAATGCTTCTTAAAACGCGATATCGCATCTCATCTCTATGATTCATGGTAAGATATAGTATGATTTGCGAAGTGTTATGTATTCCTCGTCTACACATCAAATGAATGTAAATGCGACACTTCCTTGTATGGAAATAGCGTTTGCAGATGTCTACCTATCGTAGCAATAGAGTTCTAATGCTTCTTAAAACGCGATATCGCATCTCATTTCTATGTTCCATGGTAAGATATAATATGATTTGCGAAGTGTCATGTATTCCTCGTCTACATTTCAAATGAATGTAAATGCGACACTTCCTTGCTAGGAAATAGCGTCTGCAGATGTCTAGGTATCGTAGCAATAGAGTTCTAATGCTTCATAAAACGCGATATCGCATCACATTTCTATGTTTCATGGTAAGATATAATATTCATTGCAAAGTGTTATGCATTCCTCGTATACGATTCATATGAATGTAAATGCGACACTTCCTTGCAAGGAAATAGCGTTTGCAGATGTCTACTTATCGTAGCAATAGAGTTCTTATGATTCTTAAAACGCGATATCGCATCTCATTTCTATGTTTCATGGTAAGATATAATATGATTTGCGAAGTGTTATGTATTCCTCGTCTACACTTCCATTCAATGTAAATGCGACACTTCCTTGCAAGGAAATAGCGTTTGCAGAAGTCTACGTATCGTAGCAATAGAGTTCTTATGATTCTTAAAACGCGATATCGCATCTCATTTCTATGTTTCATGGTAAGATATAATATGATTTGCGAAGTGTCATGTATTCCTCGTCTACACTTCAAATAAATGTAAATGCGACACTTCCTTGCAAGGAAATAGCGTTTGCAAACGTCTACCTACCGTAGCAATAGAGTTCTAATGCTTCTTAAAACGCGATATCGCATCTGATTTCTATATTTCATGGTAAGGTATAATATGATTTGCGAAGTGTTATGTATTCCTCGTCTACACTTCAAATGAATGTAAATGCGACACTTCCTTGTAAGGATGTAGCGTTTGCAGATGTCTACCTACCGCAGCAATAGAGTTCTAATGCATCTTAAAACGCGTTATCGCATCTCATTTCTATATTTCGTGGTAAGATATAGTATGATTTGCGAAGTGTTATGTATTCCTCGTCTACACTTCAAATGAATGTAAATGCGACACTTCCTTGTAAGGAAATAGCGTTTGCAGATGTCTACCTATCGTAGCAATAGAGTTCTAATGCTTCTTAAAACGCGATATCGCATCTCATTTCTATGTTCCATGGTAAGATATAATATGATTTGCGAAGTGTCATGTATTCCTCGTCTACACTTCAAATGCATGTAAATGCGAAACTTCCATGCAAGGAAATAGCGTTTGCAGATGTCTACGTATCGTTGCAATGGAGTTCTTATGATTCTTAAAACGCGATATCGCATCTCATTTCTATGTTCCATGGTAAGATATAATATGATTTGCGAAGTGTTATGTATTCCTCGTCTACACTTCAAATGAATGTAAATGCGACACTTACTTGCAAGGAAATAGCGTTTGCAGATGTCTACGTATCGTAGCAATAGAGTTCTTATGATTCTTAAAACGCGATATCGCATCTCATTTCTATGTTTCATGGTAAGATATAATATGATATGCGAAGTGTCATGTATACCTCGTCTACACTTCAAATGAATGTAAATGCGACACTTCCTTGCAAGGAAATAGCGTTTGCGAATGTCTATCTATCGTAGCAATAGTGTTCTAATGCTGCTTAAAACGCGATATCGCATCTCATTTCTATGTTTCATGGTAAGATATAATATGATTTGCGAAGTGTTATGCATTCCTCGTCTACGATTCAAATGAATGTAAATGCGACACTTCCTTGCAAGGAAATAGCGTTTGCAGATG
>NW_027490254.1:359954-412770 GCF_050948175.1 Xylocopa sonorina
GAGGAATGCATAACACTTCGCAATGAATATTATATCTTACCATGAAACATAGAAATGAGATGCGATATCGCGTTTTAAGAATCATAAGAACTCTATTGCTACGAAACGTAGACATCTGCAAACGCTATTTCCTTGCAAGGAAGTGTCCCATTTACATTCATTTGAATCGTAGACGAGAATGCATAACACTTCGAAATGAATATTATATCTTATCAGGAAACATAGATATGAGATGCAACGTCTTGTTTTAAGAAGCACTTGAACTCTATTGCTTTGATGCGTAGACGTCTGCAAACGCTATTTCCTAGCATGGAAGTGTCGCATTTACATTCATTTGAAGTGTAGGCGAGGAATACGTGACACTTCGCAAATCATATTATATCTTACCATGAAACATAGAAATGAGATGCGATATCGCGTTTTAAGAAGCATTAGAACTCTATTGCTACGATACTTAGACATCTGCAGACGCTATTTCCTAGCAAGGAAGTATCGCATTTACATTCATTTGTAGTGTAGACGAGGAATACATGACACTTCGCAAATCATGTTATATCTTACCATGAAACACAGAAATGAGATGCGATATCGCGTTTTAAGAAGCATTAGAACTCTATTGCTACGATACGTAGACATCTGCAAACGCTATTTCCTAGCGAGGAAGTATCGCATTCACATTCATTTGAAGTGTAGACAAGGAATACATAACACTTCGCGAATCATGTTATATCTTACCATGAAACATAGAAATGAGATGCGATATCGCGTTTTAAGAAGCATTAGAACTCCATTGCTACGATACCTAGACATCTGCAGACGCTATTTCCTAGCAAGGAAGTGTCGCATTTACATTCAATTGAAGTGTAGACGAGGAATACATGATACTTCGCAAATCATATTATATCTTACCATGAAACATAGAAATGAGATGCGATATCGCGTTTTAAGAAGCATTAGAACTCTATTGCTACGATACCTAGACATCTGCAGATGCTATTTCCTAGCAAGGAAGTGTCGCATTTACATTCATTTGAAGTGTAGACGAGGAATACGTAACACTTCGCAAATCATATTATATCTTACCATGAAACATAGAATTGACATGCGATATCGCGTTTTAAGAAGCATTAGAACTCTATTGCTACGATACCTAGACATCTGCAGACGCTATTTCCTAGCAAGGAAGTGTCGCATTTACATTCATTTGAAGTGTAGACGAGGAATACATGATACTTCGCAAATCATATTATATCTTACCATGAAACATAGAAATGAGATGCGATATCGCGTTTTAAGAATCATAAGAACTCTATTGCTACGATACCTAGACATCTGCAAACGCTATTTCCTCGCAAGGAAGTGTCGCATTTACATTCATTTGAATCGTAGACGAGGAATGCATAACACATCGCAATGAATATTATATCTTATCAGGAAACATAGATATGAGATGCAATATCGTTTTAAGAAGCATTTGAACTCTATTGCTTCGATACGTAGACATCTGCAAACGCTATTTCCTAGCAAGGAAGTGCGCATTTACATTTAGTTGATGTGTAGACGAGGAATACATAACACTTCGCAAATCATATTATATCTTACCATGAAACATAGAAATGAGATACGATATCGCGTTTTAAGAAGCATTTGAACACTATTGCTACGATAGGTAGACATTTGCAAACGCTATTTCCTAGCAAAGAAGTCTCGCATTTACATTCATTTGAAGTATAGGCGAGGAATACATAACACTTCGCAAATAATATTACATCTTACCATGAAACGTAGAAATGAGATGCGATATCGCGTTTTAAGAATCATAAGAACTCTATTGCTACGATACGTTGACATCTGCAAACGCTATTTCCTTGCAAGGAAGTGCGCATTTACATTTAGTTGATGTGTAGACGAGGAATACATAACACTTCGCAAATCATATTATATCTTACCATGAAACATAGAAATGAGATGCGATATCGCGTTTTAAGAATCATAAGAACTCTATTGCTACGATACGTTGACATCTGCAAACGCTATTTCCTTGCAAGGAAGTGCGCATTTACATTTAGTTGATGTGTAGACGAGGAATACATAACACTTCGCAAATCATATTATATCTTACCATGAAACATAGAAATGAGATGCGATATCGCGTTTTAAGAATCATAGGAACTCTATTGCTACGATACGTAGACATCTGCAAACGCTATTTCCTTGCAAAGAAGTGTCGCATTTACATTCATTTGAAGTGTAGACGAGGAATACATAACACTTCGCAAATCACATTATATCTTACCATGAAACATAGAAATGAGATGCGATATCGCGTATTAAGAATCATAAGAACTCTATTGCTACGATACGTTGACATCTGCAAACGCTATTTCCTTGCAAGGAAGTGCGCATTTACATTTAGTTGATGTGTAGACGAGGAATACATAACACTTCGCAAATCATATTATATCTTACCATGAAACATAGAAATGAGATACGATATCGCGTTTGAAGAAGCATTAGAACACTATTGCTACGATAGGTAGACATCTGCAAACGCTATTTCCTAGCGAGGAAGTATCGCATTCACATTCATTTGAAGTGTAGACAAGGAATACATGACACTTCGCAAATCATATTATATCTTACCATGAAACATAGAAATGAGATGCGATATCGCGTTTTAAGAAGCATTAGAACACTATTGCTACGATACCTAGACATCTGCAGACGCTATTTCCTAGCAAGGAAGTATCGCATTTACATTCATTTGTAGTGTAGACGAGGAATACATGACACTTCGCAAATCATGTTATATCTTACCATGAAACATAGAAATGAGATGCGATATCGCGTTTTAAGAATCATAAGAACTCTATTGCTACGATACGTAGACATCTGCAAACGCAATTTCCTCGCAAGGAAGTGTCGCATTTACATTCATTTGATTCGTAGGCGAGGAATGCATAACACTTCGCAATGAAAATTATATCTTATCATGAAATATAGATATGAGATGCAATATCTCGTTTTAAGGAGCATTTGAACTCTATTGCTTCGATACGTAGACATCTGCAAACGCTATTTCCTTGCAAGGAAGTGTCGCATTTACATTCATTTGAAGTGTAGACGAGGAATACATAATACTTCGCAAATCATATTATATCTTACCATGAAACATAGAAATGAGATGCGACATCGCGTTCTAAGAAGCATTAGAACACTACTGCTACGATAGGTAGACATTTGCAAACGCTATTTCCTTGCAAGGAAGTGTCGCATTTACATTCATTTGAAGTGTAGACGAGGAATACATAACACATCGCAAATCATATTATATCTTACCATGAAACATAGAAATGAGATGCGATATCGCGTTTTAAGAATCATAAGAACTCTATTGCTACGATACGTTGACATCTGCAAACGCTATTTCCTTGCAAGGAAGTGCGCATTTACATTTAGTTGATGTGTAGACGAGGAATACATAACACTTCGCAAATCATATTATATCTTACCATGAAACATAGAAATGAGATGCGATATCGCGTTTTAAGAAGCATTAGAACTCTATTGCTACGATACGTAGACATCTGCAAACGCAATTTCCTTGCAAGGAAGTGTCGCATTTACATTCATTTGAAGTGTAGACGAGGAATACATGACACTTCGCAAATCATATTATATCTTACCATGAAACATAGAAATGAGATTCGACATCGCGTTTTAAGAAGCATTAGAAAGCTATTGCTACGATACGTAGACATCTGCAAACGCTATTTCCTAGCGAGGAAGTATCGCATTCACATTCATTTGAAGTGTAGACAAGGAATACATAACACTTCGCAAATCATGTTATATCTTACCATGAAACATAGAAATGAGATGCGATATCGCGTTTTAAGAATCATATGAACTCTATTGCTACGAGACGTAGACATCTGCAATCGCTATTTCCTTGCAAGGAAGTGTCGCATTTACATTCATTTGAAGTGTAGACGAGGAATACATGACACTTCGCAAATCATATTATATTTTACCATGAAACATAGAAATGAGATGCGATATCGCGTTTTAAGAAGCATTGAGAACTCTATTGCTACGATACCTAGACATCTGCAGACGCTATTTCCTAGCAAGGAAGTGTCGCATTTACATTCATTTGAAGTGTAGACGAGGAATACATGATACTTCGCAAATCATATTATATATTACCATGAAACATAGAAATGAGATGCGATATCGCGTTTTAAGAATCATAAGAACTCTATTGCTACGATACGTAGACATCTGCAAACGCTATTTCCTTGCAAGGAAGTGTCGCATTTACATTCATTTGAATCGTAGACGAGGAATGCATAACACTTCGCAATGAATATTATATCTTACCATGAAACATAGAAATGAGATGCGATATCGCGTTTTAAGAATCATAAGAACTCTATTGCTACGAAACGTAGACATCTGCAAACGCTATTTCCTTGCAAGGAAGTGTCCCATTTACATTCATTTGAATCGTAGACGAGGAATGCATAACACTTCGAAATGAATATTATATCTTATCAGGAAACATAGATATGAGATGCAACGTCTTGTTTTAAGAAGCACTTGAACTCTATTGCTTTGATGCGTAGACGTCTGCAAACGCTATTTCCTAGCATGGAAGTGTCGCATTTACATTCATTTGAAGTGTAGGCGAGGAATACGTGACACTTCGCAAATCATATTATATCTTACCATGAAACATAGAAATGAGATGCGATATCGCGTTTTAAGAAGCATTAGAACTCTATTGCTACGATACTTAGACATCTGCAGACGCTATTTCCTAGCAAGGAAGTATCGCATTTACATTCATTTGTAGTGTAGACGAGGAATACATGACACTTCGCAAATCATGTTATATCTTACCATGAAACACAGAAATGAGATGCGATATCGCGTTTTAAGAAGCATTAGAACTCTATTGCTACGATACGTAGACATCTGCAAACGCTATTTCCTAGCGAGGAAGTATCGCATTCACATTCATTTGAAGTGTAGACAAGGAATACATAACACTTCGCGAATCATGTTATATCTTACCATGAAACATAGAAATGAGATGCGATATCGCGTTTTAAGAAGCATTAGAACTCCATTGCTACGATACCTAGACATCTGCAGACGCTATTTCCTAGCAAGGAAGTGTCGCATTTACATTCAATTGAAGTGTAGACGAGGAATACATGATACTTCGCAAATCATATTATATCTTACCATGAAACATAGAAATGAGATTCGACATCGCTTTTTAAGAAGCATTAGAAAGCTATTGCTACGATACGTAGACGTCTGCAAACGCTATTTCCTAGCGAGGAAGTATCGCATTCCCATTCATTTGAAGTGTAGACAAGGAATACATAACACTTCGCAAATCATGTTATATCTTACCATGAAACATAGAAATGAGATGCGATATCGCGTTTTAAGTATCATATGAACTCTATTGCTACGAGACGTAGACATCTGCAATCGCTATTTCCTTGCAAGGAAGTGTCGCATTTACATTCATTTGAAGTGTAGACGAGGAATACATGACACTTCGCAAATCATATTATATCTTACCATGAAACATAGAAATGAGATTCGACATCGCGTTTTAAGAAGCATTAGAAAGCTATTGCTACAATACGTAGACATCTGCAAACGCTATTTCCTAGCGAGGAAGTATCGCATTCACATTCATTTGAAGTGTAGACAAGGAATACATAACACTTCGCAAATCATGTTATATCTTACCATGAAACATAGAAATGAGATGCGATATCGCGTTTTAAGAAGCATTAGAACTCTATTGCTACGATACCTAGACATCAGCAAACGCTATTTCCTTGCAAGGAAGTGTCGCATTTACATTCATTTGAATCGTAGACGGGGAATGCATAACACTTCGCAATGAATATTATATCTTATCAGGAAACATAGATATGAGATGCAATATCTCGTTTAAGAAGCATTTGAACTCTATTGCTTCGATACGTAGACATCTGCAAACGCTATTTCCTAGCAAGGAAGTGTCGCATTTACATTCATTTGAAGTGTAGACGAGGAATACATGACACTTCGCAAATCATATTATATTTTACCATGAAACATAGAAATGAGATGCGATATCGCGTTTTAAGAAGCATTAGAACTCTATTGCTACGATACCTAGACATCTGCAGACGCTATTTCCTAGCAAGGAAGTGTCGCATTTACATTCATTTGAAGTGTAGACGAGGAATACATGACACTTCGCAAATCATATTATATTTTACCATGAAACATAGAAATGAGATGCGATATCGCGTTTTAAGAAGCATTAGAACTCTATTGCTACGATACCTAGACATCTGCAGACGCTATTTCCTAGCAAGGAAGTGTCGCATTTACATTCAATTTGAAGTGTAGACGAGGAATACATGATACTTCGCAAATCATATTATATATTACCATGAAACATAGAAATGAGATGCGATATCGCGTTTTAAGAATCATAAGAACTCTATTGCTACGATACGTAGACATCTGCAAACGCTATTTCCTAGCAAGGAAGTGTCGCATTTACATTCATTTGAAGTGTAGACGAGGAATACATGATACTTCGCAAATCATATTATATCTTACCATGAAACATAGAAATGAGATTCGATATCGCGTTTTAAGAAGCATTAGAAAGCTATTGCTACGATACGTAGACATCTGCAAACGCTATTTCCTAGCGAGGAAGTATCGCATTCACATTCATTTGAAGTGTAGACGAGGAGTACATAACACTTCGCAAATCATGTTATATCTTACCATGAAACATAGAAATGAGATGCGATATCGCGTTTTAAGAATCATATGAACTCTATTGCTACGAAACGTAGACATCTGCAATCGCTATTTCCTTGCATGGAAGTCTCGCATTTACATTCATTTGACTCGTAGACAAGGAATGAATAACACTTCGCAATGAATATTATATCTTATCAGGAAACATAGATATGAGATGCAATATCTCGTTTTAAGAAGCATATGAACTCCATTGCTTCGATACGTAAACATCTGCAAACGCTATTTCCTAGCAAGGAAGTGTCGCATTTACATTCATTTGAAGTTTAGGCGAGGAATACGTGACACTTCGCAAATCATATTATATCTTACCATGAAACATCGAATTGAGATGCGATATCGCGTTTTAAGAAGCATTAGAACTCTATTGCTACGATACCTAGACATCTGCAGACGCTATTTCCTAGCAAGGAAGTGTCGCATTTACATTCATTTGAAGTGTAGACGAGGAATACATGATACTTCGCAAATCATATTATATCTTACCATGAAACATAGAAATGAGATGCGATATCGCGTTTAAAGAATCATAAGAACTCTATTGCTACGATACGTTGACATTTGCAAACGCTATTTCCTTGCAAGGAAGTGCGCATTTAAGTTTAGTTGATGTGTAGACGAGGAATACATAACACTTCGCAAACCATATTATATCTTACCATGAAACATAGAAATGAGATGCGATATCGCGTTTTAAGAAGCATTAGAACTCTATTGCTACGATACGTAGACATCTGCAAATGCTATTTCCTTGCAAGGAAGTGTCGCATTTACATTCATTTGAAGTTTAGGCGAGGAATACGTGACACTTCGCAAATCATATTATATCTTACCATGAAACATAGAAATGAGATGCGATATCGCGTTTTGAGAAGCATTAGAACTCTATTGCTACGATACCTAGACATCTGCAGACGCTATTTCCTAGCAAGGAAGTGTCGCATTTACATTCATTTGAATCGTAGACAAGGAATGAATAACACTTCGCAATGAGTATTATATCTTATCAGGAAACATAGATATGAGATGCAATATCTCGTTTTAAGAAGCATTTGAACTCTATTGCTTCGATACGTAGACATCTGCAAACGCTATTTCCTAGCAAGGAAGTGTCGCATTTACATTCATTTGAAGTTTAGGCGAGGAATACGTGACACTTCGCAAATCATATTATATCTTACCATGAAACGTCGAATTGAGATGCGATATCGCGTTTTAAGAAGCATTAGAAATCTATTGCTACGATACGTTGACATCTGCAAACGCTATTTCCTTGCAAGGAAGTGTCGCATTTACATTCATTTGAATCGTAGACGAGGAATGCATAACACTTCGCAATGAATATTATATCTTATCAGGAAACATAGATATGAGATGCAATATCTCGTTTTAAGAAGCATTTGAACTCTATTGCTTCGATACGTAGACATCTGCAAACGCTATTTCCTAGCAAGGAAGTGTCGCATTTACATTCATTTGAAGTGTAGGCGAGGAATACGTGACACTTCGCAAATCATATTATATCTTACCATGAAACATAGAAATGAGAATCGATATCGCGTTTTAAGAAGCATTAGAAAGCTATTGCTACGATACGTAGACATCTGCAAATGCTATTTCCTAGCGAGGAAGTATCGCATTCACATTCATTTGAAGTGTAGACAAGGAATACATAACACTTCGCAAATCATGTTATATCTTACCATGAAACATAGAAATGAGATGCGATATCGCGTTTTAAGAATCATATGAACTCTATTGCTACGAAACGTAGACATCTGCAATCGCTATTTCCTTGCAAGGAAGTCTCGCATTTACATTCATTTGAAGTGTAGACGAGGAATACATAACACTTCGCAAATCATATTATATCTTACCATGAAACATAGAAATGAGATGCGATATCGCGTTTTGAGAAGCATTAGTACTCTATTGCTACGATACCTAGACATCTGCAGACGCTATTTCCTAGCAAGGAAGTGTCGCATTTACATTCATTTGAAGTGTTGACGAGGAATACATGATACTTCGCAAATCATATTATATCTTACCATGAAACATAGAAATGTGATGCGATATCGCGTTTTAAGCATCATAAGAACTCTATTGCTACGATTCGTAGACATCTGCAAACGCTATTTCCTTGCAAGGAAGTGTCGCATTTACATTCATTTGAATCGTAGACAAGGAATGAATAACACTTCGCAATGAATATTATATCTTATCAGGAAACATAGATATGAGATGCAATATCTCGTTTTAAGAAGCATTTGAACTCCATTGCTTCGATACGTAGACATCTGCAAACGCTATTTCCTAGCAAGGAAGTGTCGCATTTACATTCATTTGAAGTTTAGGCGAGGAATACGTGACACTTCACAAATCATATTATATTTTACCATGAAACATAGAAATGAGATGCGATATCGCGTTTTAAGAAGCATTAGAACTCTATTGCTACGATACCTAGACATCTGCAGACGCTATTTCCTAGCAAGGAAGTGTCGCATTTACATTCATTTGAAGTGTAGACGAGGAATACATGATACTTCGCAAATCATATTATATATTACCATGAAACATAGAAATGAGATGCGATATCGCGTTTTAAGAATCATAAGAACTCTATTGCTACGATACGTTGACATCTGCAAACGCTATTTCCTTGCAAGGAAGTGCGCATTTACATTTAGTTGATGTGTAGACGAGGAATACATATCACTTCGCAAATCATATTATATCTTACCATGAAACATAGAAATGAGATACGATATCGCGTTTTAAGAAGCATTAGAACACTATTGCTACGATAGGTAGACATTTGCAAACGCTATTTCCTAGCAAGGAAGTGTCGCATTTACATTCATTTGAATCGTAGGCGAGGAATGCATAACACTTCGCAATGAATATTATATCTTATCATGAATCATAGATATGAGATGCAATATCTCGTTTTAAGAAGCATTTGAACTCTATTGCTTCGATACGTAGACATCTGCAAACGCTATTTCTTTGCAAGGAAGTGTCGCCTTTACATTCATTTGAAGTGTAGACGAGGAATACATAACACTTCGCAAATCATATTATATCTTACCATGAAACATAGAAATGAGATGCGACATCGCGTTCTAAGAAGCATTAGAACACTACTGCTACGATAGGTAGACATTTGCAAACCCTATTTCCTTGCAAGGAAGTGTCGCATTTACATTCATTTGAAGTGTAGACGAGGAATACATAACACTTCGCAAATCATATTATATCTTACCATGAAACATAGAAATGAGATGCGATATCGCGTTTTAAGAATCATAGGAACTCTATTGCTACGATACGTAGACATCTGCAAACGCTATTTCCTTGCAAAGAAGTGTCGCATTTACATTCATTTGACGTGTAGACGAGGAATACATAACACTTCGCAAATCATATTATATCTTACCATGAAACATAGAAATGAGATGCGATATCGCGTTTTAAGAATCGTAGGAACTCTATTGCTACGATACGTAGACATCTGCAAACGCTATTTCCTTGCAAGGAAGTGTCGCATTTACATTCATTTGAAGTTTAGGCGAGGAATACGTGACACTTCGCAAATCATATTATATCTTACCATGAAACATCGAATTGAGATGCGATATCGCGTTTTAAGAAGCTTTAGAACTCTATTGCTACGATACCTAGACATCTGCAGACGCTATTTCCTAGCAAGGAAGTGTCGCATTTACATTCATTTGAAGTGTAGACGAGGAATACATGATACTTCGCAAATCATATTATATATTACCATGAAACATAGAAATGAGATGCGATATCGCGTTTTAAGAATCATAAGAACTCTATTGCTACGATACCTAGACATCTGCAAACGCTATTTCCTCGCAAGGAAGTGTCGCATTTACATTCATTTGAATCGTAGACGAGGAATGCATAACACATCGCAATGAATATTATATCTTATCAGGAAACATAGATATGAGATGCAATATCTCGTTTTAAGAAGCATTTGAACTCTATTGCTTCGATACGTAGACATCTGCAAACGCTATTTCCTAGCAAGGAAGTGTCGCATTTACATTCATTTGAAGTGTAGGCGAGGAATACGTGACACTTCGCAAATCATATTATATCTTACCATGAAGCATAGAAATGAGAATCGATATCGCGTTTTAAGAAGCATTAGAAAGCTATTGCTACGATACGTAGACATCTGCAAATGCTATTTCCTAGCGAGGAAGTATCGCATTCACATTCATTTGAAGTGTAGACAAGGAATACATAACACTTCGCAAATCATGTTATATCTTACCATGAAACATAGAAATGAGATGCGATATCGCGTTTTAAGAATCATATGAACTCTATTGCTACGAGACGTAGACATCTGCAATCGCTATTTCCTTGCAAGGAAGTCTCGCATTTACATTCATTTGAAGTGTAGACGAGGAATACATAACACTTCGCAAATAATATTACATCTTACCATGAAACATAGAAATGAGATGCGATATCGCGTTTTAAGAAGCATTAGAACTCTATTGCTACGATACGTAGACTTCTGCAATCGCTATTTCCTAGCAAGGAAGTGTCGCATTTACATTCATTTGAATCGTAGGCGAGGAATGCATAACACTTCGCAATGAATATTATATCTTATCATGAAACATAGATATGAGATGCAATATCTCGTTTTAAGAAGCATTTGAACTCTATTGCTTCGATACGTAGACATCTGCAAACGCTATTTCCTTGCAAGGAAGTGTCGCATTTACATTCATTTGAAGTGTAGACGAGAAATACATAACACTTCGCAAATCATATTATATCTTACCATGAAACATAGAAATGAGATGCGACATCGCGTTCTAAGAAGCATTAGAACACTACTGCTACGATAGGTAGACATTTGCAAACGCTATTTCCTTGCAAGGAAGTGTCGCGTTTACATTCATTTGAAGTGTAGACGAGGAATACATAACACTTCGCAAATCATATTATATCTTACCATGAAACATAGAAATGAGATACGATATCGCGTTTTAAGAATCATAGGAACTCTATTGCTACGATACGTAGACATCTGCAAACGCTATTTCCTAGCAAAGAAGTGTCGCATTTACATTCATTTGAAGTGTAGACGAGGAATACATAACACTTCGCAAATCATATTATATCTTACCATGAAACATAGAAATGAGATGCGATATCGCGTTTTAAGAATCATAGGAACTCTATTGCTCTGATACGTAGACATCTGCAAACGCTATTTCCTTGCAAGCAAGTGTCGCATTTACATTCATTTGAATCGTAGACAAGGAATACATAACACTTCGCAAATCATGTTATATCTTACCATGAAACATAGAAATGAGATGCGATATCGCGTTTTAAGAATCATATGAACTCTATTGCTACGAGACGTAGACATCTGCAATCGCTATTTCCTTGCAAGGAAGAGTCGCATTTACATTCATTTGAAGTATAGACGAGGAATACATAACACTTCGCAAATCATATTATATCTTACCATGAAACATAGAATTGAGATGCGATATCGCGTTTTAAGAAGCATTAGAACACTATTGCTACGATACCTAGACATCTGCAGACGCTATTTCCTAGCAAGGAAGTGTCGCATTTACATTCATTTGAAGTGTAGACGAGGAACACATGATACTTCGCAAATCATATTATATCTTACCATGAAACATAGAAATGAGATGCGATATCGCGTTTTAAGAATCATAAGAACTCTATTGCTACGATACCTAGACATCTGCAAACGCTATTTCCTCGCAAAGAAGTGTCGCATTTACATTCATTTGAATCGTAGACGAGGAATGCATAACACATCGCAATGAA
The DNA here is from genome assembly GCF_050948175.1 of Xylocopa sonorina. Lineage (NCBI taxonomy): Eukaryota > Metazoa > Arthropoda > Insecta > Hymenoptera > Apidae > Xylocopa > Xylocopa sonorina. The sequence continues at coordinate 372,675 of NW_027490254.1, forward strand.
TATTATATCTTATCAGGAAACATAGATATGAGATGCAATATCTCGTTTTAAGAAGCATTTGAACTCTATTGCTTCGATACGTAGACATCTGCAAACGCTATTTCCTAGCAAGGAAGTGTCGCATTTACATTCATTTGAAGTGTAGACGAGGAATACATAACACTTCGCAAATCATATTATATCTTACCATGAAACATAGAAATGAGATGCGACATCGCGTTCTATGAAGCATTAGAACAATACTGCTACGATAGGTAGACATTTGCAAACGCTATTTCCTTGCAAGGAAGTGTCGCATTTACATTCATTTGAAGTGTAGACGAGGAATACATAACACTTCGCAAATAATATTACATCTTACCATGAAACGTAGAAATGAGATGCGATATCGCGTTCTAAGAAGCATTAGAACTCTATTGCTACGATACGTAGACTTCTGCAATCGCTATTTCCTAGCAAGGAAGTGTCGCATTTACATTCATTTGAATCGTAGGCGAGGAATGCATAACACTTCGCAATGAATATTATATCTTATCATGAAACATAGATATGAGATGCAATATCTCGTTTTAAGAAGCATTTGAACTCTATTGCTTCGATACGTAGACATCTGCAAACGCTATTTCTTTGCAAGGAAGTGTCGCCTTTACATTCATTTGAAGTGTAGACGAGGAATACATAACACTTCGCAAATCATATTATATCTTACCATGAAACATAGAAATGAGATGCGACATCGCGTTCTAAGAAGCATTAGAACACTACTGCTACGATAGGTAGACATTTGCAAACCCTATTTCCTTGCAAGGAAGTGTCGCATTTACATTCATTTGAAGTGTAGACGAGGAATACATAACACTTCGCAAATCATATTATATCTTACCATGAAACATAGAAATGAGATGCGATATCGCGTTTTAAGAATCATAGGAACTCTATTGCTACGATACGTAGACATCTGCAAACGCTATTTCCTTGCAAAGAAGTGTCGCATTTACATTCATTTGACGTGTAGACGAGGAATACATAACACTTCGCAAATCATATTATATCTTACCATGAAACATAGAAATGAGATGCGATATCGCGTTTTAAGAATCGTAGGAACTCTATTGCTACGATACGTAGACATCTGCAAACGCTATTTCCTTGCAAGGAAGTGTCGCATTTACATTCATTTCAAGTTTAGGCGAGGAATACGTGACACTTCGCAAATCATATTATATCTTACCATGAAACATCGAATTGAGATGCGATATCGCGTTTTAAGAAGCTTTAGAACTCTATTGCTACGATACCTAGACATCTGCAGACGCTATTTCCTAGCAAGGAAGTGTCGCATTTACATTCATTTGAAGTGTAGACGAGGAATACATGATACTTCGCAAATCATATTATATATTACCATGAAACATAGAAATGAGATGCGATATCGCGTTTTAAGAATCATAAGAACTCTATTGCTACGATACCTAGACATCTGCAAACGCTATTTCCTCGCAAGGAAGTGTCGCATTTACATTCATTTGAATCGTAGACGAGGAATGCATAACACATCGCAATGAATATTATATCTTATCAGGAAACATAGATATGAGATGCAATATCTCGTTTTAAGAAGCATTTGAACTCTATTGCTTCGATACGTAGACATCTGCAAACGCTATTTCCTAGCAAGGAAGTGTCGCATTTACATTCATTTGAAGTGTAGGCGAGGAATACGTGACACTTCGCAAATCATATTATATCTTACCATGAAACATAGAAATGAGAATCGATATCGCGTTTTAAGAAGCATTAGAAAGCTATTGCTACGATACGTAGACATCTGCAAATGCTATTTCCTAGCGAGGAAGTATCGCATTCACATTCATTTGAAGTGTAGACAAGGAATACATAACACTTCGCAAATCATGTTATATCTTACCATGAAACATAGAAATGAGATGCGATATCGCGTTTTAAGAATCATATGAACTCTATTGCTACGAGACGTAGACATCTGCAATCGCTATTTCCTTGCAAGGAAGTCTCGCATTTACATTCATTTGAAGTGTAGACGAGGAATACATAACACTTCGCAAATAATATTACATCTTACCATGAAACATAGAAATGAGATGCGATATCGCGTTTTAAGAAGCATTAGAACTCTATTGCTACGATACGTAGACTTCTGCAATCGCTATTTCCTAGCAAGGAAGTGTCGCATTTACATTCATTTGAATCGTAGGCGAGGAATGCATAACACTTCGCAATGAATATTATATCTTATCATGAAACATAGATATGAGATGCAATATCTCGTTTTAAGAAGCATTTGAACTCTATTGCTTCGATACGTAGACATCTGCAAACGCTATTTCCTTGCAAGGAAGTGTCGCATTTACATTCATTTGAAGTGTAGACGAGAAATACATAACACTTCGCAAATCATATTATATCTTACCATGAAACATAGAAATGAGATGCGACATCGCGTTCCAAGAAGCATTAGAACACTACTGCTACGATAGGTAGACATTTGCAAACGCTATTTCCTTGCAAGGAAGTGTCGCGTTTACATTCATTTGAAGTGTAGACGAGGAATACATAACACTTCGCAAATCATATTATATCTTACCATGAAACATAGAAATGAGATACGATATCGCGTTTTAAGAATCATAGGAACTCTATTGCTACGATACGTAGACATCTGCAAACGCTATTTCCTAGCAAAGAAGTGTCGCATTTACATTCATTTGAAGTGTAGACGAGGAATACATAACACTTCGCAAATCATATTATATCTTACCATGAAACATAGAAATGAGATGCGATATCGCGTTTTAAGAATCATAGGAACTCTATTGCTCTGATACGTAGACATCTGCAAACGCTATTTCCTTGCAAGCAAGTGTCGCATTTACATTCATTTGAATCGTAGACAAGGAATACATAACACTTCGCAAATCATGTTATATCTTACCATGAAACATAGAAATGAGATGCGATATCGCGTTTTAAGAATCACATGAGCTCTATTGCTACGAGACGCAGACATCTGCAATCGCTATTTCCTTGCAAGGAAGTGTCGCATTTACATTCATTTGAAGTGTAGACGAGGAATACATAACACTTCGCAAATCATATTATATTTTACCATGAAACATAGAAATGATATGCGATATCGCGTTTTAAGAACCATAAGAACTCTATTGCTACGATACGTTGACATCTGCAAACGCTATTTCCTTGCAAGGAAGTGCGCATTTACATTTAGTTGATGTGTAGACGAGGAATACATAACGCTTCGCAAATCATATTATATCTTACCATGAAACATAGAAATGAGGTACGATATCGCGTTCTAAGAAGCATTAGAACACTATTGCTACGATAGGTAGACATTTGCAAACGCTATTTCCTAGCAAAGAAGTCTCGCATTTACATTCGTTCGAAGTATAGGCGAGGAATACATAACACTTCGCAAATAATATTACATCTTACCATGAAACGTAGAAATAAGATGCGATATCGCGTTTTAAGAAGCATTAGAACTCTATTGCTACGATACGTAGACTTCTGCAATCGCTATTTCCTAGCAAGGAAGTGTCGCATTTACATTCATTTGAATCGTAGGCGAGGAATGCATAACACTTCGCAATGAATATTATATCTTATCATGAAACATAGATATGAGATGCAATATCTCGTTTTAAGAAGCATTTGAACTCTATTGCTTTGATACGTAGACATCTGCAAACGCTATTTCCTTGCAAGGAAGTGTCGCATTTACATTCATTTGAAGTGTAGACGAGGAATACATAACACTTCGCAAATCATATTATATCTTACCATGAAACATAGAAATGAGATGCGACATCGCGTTCTAAGAAGCATTAGAACTCTATTGCTACGATACGTAGACTTCTGCAAACGCTATTTCCTTGCAAGGAAATGTCGCATTTACATTCATTTGAATCGTAGACGAGGAATGCATAACACGTCGCAATGAATATTATATCTTATCAGGAAACATAAATATGAGATGCAATATCTCGTTTTAAGAAGCATTTGAACTCTATTGCTTCGATACGTAGACATCTGCAAACGCTATTTCCTAGCAAGGAAGTGTCGCATTTACATTCTTTTGAAGTGTAGGCGAGGAATACATGACACTTCGCAAATCATATTGTATCTCACCATGAAACATAGAAATGAGATTCGATATCGCGTTTTAAGAAGCATTAGAAAGCTATTGCTACGATACGTAGACATCTGCAAACGCTATTTCCTAGCGAGGAAGTATCGCATTCACATTCATTTGAAGTGTAGACAAGGAATACATAACACTTCGCAAATCATGTTATATCTTACCATGAAACATAGAAATGAGATGCGATATCGCGTTTTAAGAATCATATGAGCTCTATTGCTACGAGACGTAGACATCTGCAATCGCTATTTCCTTGCAAGGAAGTGTCGCATTTACATTCATTTGAAGTGTAGACGAGGAATACATAACACTTCGCAAATCATATTATATTTTACCATGAAACATAGAAATGATATGCGATATCGCGTTTTAAGAACCATAAGAACTCTATTGCTACGATACGTTGACATCTGCAAACGCTATTTCCTTGCAAGGAAGTGCGCATTTACATTTAGTTGATGTGTAGACGAGGAATACATAACGCTTCGCAAATCATATTATATCTTACCATGAAACATAGAAATGAGGTACGATATCGCGTTCTAAGAAGCATTAGAACACTATTGCTACGATAGGTAGACATTTGCAAACGCTATTTCCTAGCAAAGAAGTCTCGCATTTACATTCGTTCGAAGTATAGGCGAGGAATACATAACACTTCGCAAATAATATTACATCTTACCATGAAACATAGAAATGAGATGCGATATCGCGTTTTAAGAAGCATTAGAACTCTATTGCTACGATACGTAGACTTCTGCAATCGCTATTTCCTAGCAAGGAAGTGTCGCATTTACATTCATTTGAATCGTAGGCGAGGAATGCATAACACTTCGCAATGAATATTATATCTTATCATGAAACATAGATATGAAATGCAATATCTCGTTTTATGAAGCATTTGAACTCTATTCCTACGATACGTAGACTTCTGCAATCGCTATTTCCTAGCAAGGAAGTGTCGCATTTACATTCATTTGAATCGTAGGCGAGGAATGCATAACACTTCGCAATGAATATTATATCTTATCATGAAACATAGATATGAGATGCAATATCTCGTTTTAAGAAGCATTTGAACTCTATTGCTTCGATACGTAGACATCTGCAAACGCTATTTCCTTGCAAGGAAGTGTCGCATTTACATTCATTTGAAGTGTAGACGAGGAATACATAACACTTCGCAAATCATATTATATCTTACCATGAAACATAGAAATGAGATGCGACATCGCGTTCTAAGAAGCATTAGAACTCTATTGCTACGATACGTAGACTTCTGCAAACGCTATTTCCTTGCAAGGAAATGTCGCATTTACATTCATTTGAATCGTAGACGAGGAATGCATAACACGTCGCAATGAATATTATATCTTATCAGGAAACATAAATATGAGATGCAATATCTCGTTTTAAGAAGCATTTGAACTCTATTGCTTCGATACGTAGACATCTGCAAACGCTATTTCCTAGCAAGGAAGTGTCGCATTTACATTCTTTTGAAGTGTAGGCGAGGAATACATGACACTTCGCAAATCATATTGTATCTCACCATGAAACATAGAAATGAGATTCGATATCGCGTTTTAAGAAGCATTAGAAAGCTATTGCTACGATACGTAGACATCTGCAAACGCTATTTCCTAGCGAGGAAGTATCGCATTCACATTCATTTGAAGTGTAGACAAGGAATACATAACACTTCGCAAATCATGTTATATCTTACCATGAAACATAGAAATGAGATGCGATATCGCGTTTTAAGAATCATATGAGCTCTATTGCTACGAGACGCAGACATCTGCAATCGCTATTTCCTTGCAAGGAAGTGTCGCATTTACATTCATTTGAAGTGTAGACGAGGAATACATAACACTTCGCAAATCATATTATATTTTACCATGAAACATAGAAATGATATGCGATATCGCGTTTTAAGAACCATAAGAACTCTATTGCTACGATACGTTGACATCTGCAAACGCTATTTCTTTGCAAGGAAGTGCGCATTTACATTTAGTTGATGTGTAGACGAGGAATACATAACGCTTCGCAAATCATATTATATCTTACCATGAAACATAGAAATGAGGTACGATATCGCGTTCTAAGAAGCATTAGAACACTATTGCTACGATAGGTAGACATTTGCAAACGCTATTTCCTAGCAAAGAAGTCTCGCATTTACATTCGTTCGAAGTATAGGCGAGGAATACATAACACTTCGCAAATAATATTACATCTTACCATGAAACATAGAAATGAGATGCGATATCGCGTTTTAAGAAGCATTAGAACTCTATTGCTACGATACGTAGACTTCTGCAATCGCTATTTCCTAGCAAGGAAGTGTCGCATTTACATTCATTTGAATCGTAGGCGAGGAATGCATAACACTTCGCAATGAATATTATATCTTATCATGAAACATAGATATGAAATGCAATATCTCGTTTTAAGAAGCATTTGAACTCTATTGCTACGATACGTAGACTTCTGCAATCGCTATTTCCTAGCAAGGAAGTGTCGCATTTACATTCATTTGAATCGTAGGCGAGGAATGCATAACACTTCGCAATGAATATTATATCTTATCATGAAACATAGATATGAGATGCAATATCTCGTTTTAAGAAGCATTTGAACTCTATTGCTTCGATACGTAGACATCTGCAAACGCTATTTCCTTGCAAGGAAGTGTCGCATTTACATTCATTTGATGTGTAGACGAGGAATACATAACACTTCGCAAATCATATTATATCTTACCATGAAACATAGAAATGAGATGCGACATCGCGTTCTAAGAAGCATTAGAACTCTATTGCTACGATACGTAGACTTCTGCAAACGCTATTTCCTTGCAAGGAAATGTCGCATTTACATTCATTTGAATCGTAGACGAGGAATGCATAACACGTCGCAATGAATATTATATCTTATCAGGAAACATAAATATGAGATGCAATATCTCGTTTTAAGAAGCATTTGAACTCTATTGCTTCGATACGTAGACATCTGCAAACGCTATTTCCTAGCAAGGAAGTGTCGCATTTACATTCTTTTGAAGTGTAGGCGAGGAATACATGACACTTCGCAAATCATATTGTATCTCACCATGAAACATAGAAATGAGATTCGATATCGCGTTTTAAGAAGCATTAGAAAGCTATTGCTACGATACGTAGACATCTGCAAACGCTATTTCCTAGCGAGGAAGTATCGCATTCACATTCATTTGAAGTGTAGACAAGGAATACATAACACTTCGCAAATCATGTTATATCTTACCATGAAACGTAGAAATGAGATGCGATATCGCGTTTTAAGAAGCATTAGAACACTATTGCTACGATACCTAGACATCTGCAGACGCTATTTCCTAGCAAGGAAGTGTCGCATTTACATTCATTTGAAGTGTAGACGAGGAACACATGATACTTCGCAAATCATATTATATCTTACCATGAAACATAGAAATGAGATGCGATATCGCGTTTTAAGAATCATAAGAACTCTATTGCTACGATACCTAGACATCTGCAAACGCTATTTCCTCGCAAAAGAAGTGTCGCATTTACATTCATTTGAATCGTAGACGAGGAATGCATAACACATCGCAATGAATATTATATCTTATCAGGAAACATAGATATGAGATGCAATATCTCGTTTTAAGAAGCATTTGAACTCTATTGCTTCGATACGTAGACATCTGCAAACGCTATTTCCTAGCAAGGAAGTGTCGCATTTACATTGATTTGAAGTGTAGACGAGGAATACATAACACTTCGCAAATCATATTATATCTTACCCATGAAACATAGAAATGAGATGCGATATCGCGTTTTAAGAATCATAAGAACTCTATTGCTACGATACGTTGACATCTGCAAACGCTATTTCCTTGCAAGGAAGTGCGCATTTACATTTGTTGATGTGTAGACGAGGAATACATAACACTTCGCAAATCATATTATATCTACCATGAAACCATAGAAATGAGATACGATATCGCGTTTTAAGAAGCATTAGAACACTGTTGCTACGATAGGTAGACATTTGCAAACGCTATTTCCTAGCAAGGAAGTGTCGCATTTACATTCATTTGAATCGTAGGCGAGGAATGCATAACACTTCGCAATGAATATTTATATCTTATCATGAAACATAGATATGAGATGCAATATCTCGTTTTAAGAAGCATTTGAACTCTATTGCTTCGATACGTAGACATCTACAAACGCTATTTCTTTGCAAGGAAGTGTCCGCATTTACATTCATTTTGAAGTGTAGACGAGGAATACATAACACTTCCGCAAATCATATTATATCTTACCATGAAACATAGAAATGAGATGCGATATCGCGTTTTGAGAAGCATTAGAACTCTATTGCTACGATACCTAGACATCTGCAGACGCTATTTCCTAGCAAGGAAGTGTCGCATTTACATTCATTTGAAGTGTAGACGAGGAATACATGATACTTCGCAAATCATATTATATCTTATCATGAAACATAGAAATGAGATGCGATATCGCGTTTTAAGAATCATAAGAACTCTATTGCTACGATACCTAGACATCTGCAAACGCTATTTCCTCGCAAGGAAGTGCGCATTTACATTTAGTTGATGTGTAGACGAGGAATACATAACACTTCGCAAATCATATTATATCTTACCATGAAACATAGAAATGAGATACGATATCGCGTTTTAAGAAGCATTAGAACACTACTGCTACGATAGGTAGACATTTGCAAACGCTATTTCCTAGCAATGAAGTCTCGCATTTACATTCATTTGAAGTATAGGCGAGGAATACATAACACTTCGCAAATAATATTACATCTTACCATGAAACATAGAAATGAGATGCGATATCGCGTTTTAAGAAGCATTAGAACTCTATTGCTACGATACGTAGACTTCTGCAATCGCTATTTCCTAGCAAGGAAGTGTCCGCATTTACATTCATTTGAATCGTAGGCGAGGAATGCATAACACTTCGCAATGAATATTATATCTTATCATGAAACATAGATATGAGATGCAATATCTCGTTTTAAGAAGCATTTGAACTCTATTGCTTCGATACGTAGACATCTGCAAACGCTATTTCCTTGCAAGGAAGTGTCGCATTTACATTCATTTGAGGTGTAGACGAGGAATACATAACACTTCGCAAATCATATTATATCTTACCATGAAACATAGAAATGAGATGCGACATCGCGTTCTAAGAAGCATTAGAACACTTACTGCTACGATAGGTAGACATTTGCAAACGCTATTTCCTTGCAAGGAAGTGTCGCATTTACATTCATTTGAAGTGTAGACGAGGAATACATAACACTTCGCAAATCATATTATACTCTTACCATGAAACATAGAAATGAGATACGATATCGCGTTTTAAGAATCATAGGAACTCTATTGCTACGATACGTAGACATCTGCAAACGCTATTTCCCTAGCAAAGAAGTGTCGCATTTACATTCATTTGAAGTGTAGACGAGGAATACATAACACTTCGCAAATCATATTATATCTTACCATGAAACATAGAAATGAGATGCGATATCGCGTTTTAAGAATCATAGGAACTCTATTGCTCTGATACGTAGACATCTGCAAACGCTATTTCCTTGCAAGCAAGTGTCGCATTTACATTCATTTGAATCGTAGACAAGGAATACATAACACTTCGCAAATCATGTTATATCTTACCATGAAACATAGAAATGAGATGCGATATCGCGTTTTAAGAATCATATGAACTCTATTGCTACGAGACGTAGACATCTGCAATCGCTATTTCCTTGCAAGGAAGAGTCGCATTTACATTCATTTGAAGTATAGACGAGGAATACATAACACTTCGCAAATCATATTATATCTTACCATGAAACATAGAATTGAGATGCGATATCGCGTTTTAAGAAGCATTAGAACACTATTGCTACGATACCTAGACATCTGCAGACGCTATTTCCTAGCAAGGAAGTGTCGCATTTACATTCATTTGAAGTGTAGACGAGGAACACATGATACTTCGCAAATCATATTATATCTTACCATGAAACATAGAAATGAGATGCGATATCGCGTTTTAAGAATCATAAGAACTCTATTGCTACGATACCTAGACATCTGCAAACGCTATTTCCTCGCAAAGAAGTGTCGCATTTACATTCATTTGAATCGTAGACGAGGAATGCATAACACATCGCAATGAATATTATATCTTATCAGGAAACGTAGATATGAGATGCAATATCTCGTTTTAAGAAGCATTTGAACTCTATTGCTTCGATACGTAGACATCTGCAAACGCTATTTCCTAGCAAGGAAGTGTCGCATTTACATTCATTTGAAGTGTAGACGAGGAATACATAACACTTCGCAAATCATATTATATCTTACCATGAAACATAGAAATGAGATGCGACATCGCGTTCTAAGAAGCATTAGAACACTACTGCTACGATAGGTAGACATTTGCAAACGCTATTTCCTTGCAAGGATGTGTCGCATTTACATTCATTTGAAGTGTAGACGAGGAATACATAACACTTCGCAAATCATATTATATCTTACCATGAAACATAGAAATGAGATGCGATATCGCGTTTTAAGAATCATAGGAACTCTATTGCTAAGATACGTAGACATCTGCAAACGATATTTCCTTGCAAAGAAGTGTCGCATTTACATTCATTTGAAGTGTAGACGAGGAATACATAACACTTCGCAAATCATATTATATTTTACCATGAAACATAGAAATGAGATGCGATATCGCGTTTTAAGAACCATAAGAACTCTATTGCTACGATACGTTGACATCTGCAAACGCTATTTCCTTGCAAGGAAGTGCGCATTTACATTTAGTTGATGTGTAGACGAGGAATACATAACGCTTCGCAAATCATATTATATCTTACCATGAAACATAGAAATGAGATACGATATCGCGTTTTAAGAAGCATTAGAACACTATTGCTACGATAGGTAGACATTTGCAAACGCTATTTCCTAGCAAAGAAGTCTCGCATTTACATTCATTCGAAGTATAGGCGAGGAATACATAACACTTCGCAAATAATATTACATCTTACCATGAAACGTAGAAATGAGATGCGATATCGCGTTTTAAGAAGCATTAGAACTCTATTGCTACGATACGTAGACTTCTGCAATCGCTATTTCCTAGCAAGGAAGTGTCGCATTTACATTCATTTGAATCGTAGGCGAGAAATGCATAACACTTCGCAATGAATATTATATCTTATCATGAAACATAGATATGAGATGCAATATCTCGTTTTAAGAAGCATTTGAACTCTATTGCTTCGATACGTAGACATCTGCAAACGCTATTTCCTTGCAAGGAAGTGTCGCATTTACATTCATTTGAAGTGTAGACGAGGAATACATAACACTTCGCAAATCATATTATATCTTACCATGAAACATAGAAATGAGATGCGACATCGCGTTCTAAGAAGCATTAGAACTCTATTGCTACGATACGTAGACTTCTGCAAACGCTATTTCCTTGCAAGGAAATGACGCATTTACATTCATTTGAATCGTAGACGAGGAATGCATAACACGTCGCAATGAATATTATATCTTATCAGGAAACATAAATATGAGATGCAATATCTCGTTTTAAGAAGCATTTGAACTCTATTGCTTCGATACGTAGACATCTGCAAACGCTATTTCCTAGCAAGGAAGTGTCGCATTTACATTCTTTTGAAGTGTAGGCGAGGAATACATGACACTTCGCAAATCATATTGTATCTCACCATGAAACATAGAAATGAGATTCGATATCGCGTTTTAAGAAGCATTAGAAAGCTATTGCTACGATACGTAGACATCTGCAAACGCTATTTCCTAGCGAGGAAGTATCGCATTCACATTCATTTGAAGTGTAGACAAGGAATACATAACACTTCGCAAATCATGTTATATCTTACCATGAAACATAGAAATGAGATGCGATATCGCGTTTTAAGAATCATATGAGCTCTATTGCTACGAGACGTAGACATCTGCAGACGCTATTTCCTAGCAAGGAAGTGTCGCATTTACATTCGTTTGAAGTGTAGACGAGGAATACATAACACTTCGCAAATCATATTATATTTTACCATGAAACATAGAAATGATATGCGATATCGCGTTTTAAGAACCATAAGAACTCTATTGCTACGATACGTTGACATCTGCAAACGCTATTTCCTTGCAAGGAAGTGCGCATTTACATTTAGTTGATGTGTAGACGAGGAATACATAACGCTTCGCAAATCATATTATATCTTACCATGAAACATAGAAATGAGGTACGATATCGCGTTCTAAGAAGCATTAGAACACTATTGCTACGATAGGTAGACATTTGCAAACGCTATTTCCTAGCAAAGAAGTCTCGCATTTACATTCGTTCGAAGTATAGGCGAGGAATACATAACACTTCGCAAATAATATTACATCTTACCATGAAACATAGAAATGAGATGCGATATCGCGTTTTAAGAAGCATTAGAACTCTATTGCTACGATACGTAGACTTCTGCAATCGCTATTTCCTAGCAAGGAAGTGTCGCATTTACATTCATTTGAATCGTAGGCGAGGAATGCATAACACTTCGCAATGAATATTATATCTTATCATGAAACATAGATATGAAATGCAATATCTCGTTTTAAGAAGCATTTGAACTCTATTGCTACGATACGTAGACTTCTGCAATCGCTATTTCCTAGCAAGGAAGTGTCGCATTTACATTCATTTGAATCGTAGGCGAGGAATGCATAACACTTCGCAACGAATATTATATCTTATCATGAAACATAGATATGAGATGCAATATCTCGTTTTAAGAAGCATTTGAACTCTATTGCTTCGATACGTAGACATCTGCAAACGCTATTTCCTAGCAAGGAAGTGCCGCATTTACATTCATTTGAAGTGTAGACGAGGAATACATAACACTTCGCAAATCATATTATATCTTACCATGAAACATAGAAATGAGATGCGACATCGCGTTCTAAGAAGCATTAGAACTCTATTGCTACGATACGTAGACTTCTGCAAACGCTATTTCCTTGGAAGGAAATGTCGCATTTACATTCATTTGAATCGTAGACGAGGAATGCATAACACGTCGCAATGAATATTATATCTTATCAGGAAACATAAATATGAGATGCAATATCTCGTTTTAAGAAGCATTTGAACTCTATTGCTTCGATACGTAGACATCTGCAAACGCTATTTCCTAGCAAGGAAGTGTCGCATTTACATTCTTTTGAAGTGTAGGCGAGGAATACATGACACTTCGCAAATCATATTGTATCTCACCATGAAACATAGAAATGAGATTCGATATCGCGTTTTAAGAAGCATTAGAAAGCTATTGCTACGATACGTAAACATCTGCAAACGCTATTTCCTAGCGAGGAAGTATCGCATTCACATTCATTTGAAGTGTAGACAAGGAATACATAACACTTCGCAAATCATGTTACATCTTACCATGAAACATAGAAATGAGATGCGATATCGCGTTTTAAGAATCATATGAGCTCTATTGCTACGAGACGTAGACATCTGCAATCGCTATTTCCTTGCAAGGAAGTGTCGCATTTACATTCATTTGAAGTGTAGACGAGGAATACATAACACTTCGCATATCATATTATATTTTACCATGAAACATAGAAATGATATGCGATATCGCGTTTTAAGAACCATAAGAACTCTATTGCTACGATACGTTGACATCTGCAAACGCTATTTCCTTGCAAGGAAGTGCGCATTTACATTTAGTTGATGTGTAGACGAGGAATACATAACGCTTCGCAAATCATATTATATCTTACCATGAAACATAGAAATGAGGTACGATATCGCGTTCTAAGAAGCATTAGAACACTATTGCTACGATAGGTAGACATTTGCAAACGCTATTTCCTAGCAAAGAAGTCTCGCATTTACATTCGTTCGAAGTATAGGCGAGGAATACATAACACTTCGCAAATAATATTACATCTTACCATGAAACATAGAAATGAGATGCGATATCGCGTTTTAAGAAGCATTAGAACTCTATTGCTACGATACGTAGACTTCTGCAATCGCTATTTCCTAGCAAGGAAGTGTCGCATTTACATTCATTTGAATCGTAGGCGAGGAATGCATAACACTTCGCAATGAATATTATATCTTATCATGAAACATAGATATGAAATGCAATATCTCGTTTTAAGAAGCATTTGAACTCTATTGCTTCGATACGTAGACATATGCAAACGCTATTTCCTTGCAAGGAAGTGTCGCATTTACATTCATTTGAAGTGTAGACGAGGAATACATAACACTTCGCAAATCATATTATATCTTACCATGAAACATAGAAATGAGATGCGATATCGCGTTTTGAGAATCATAAGAACTCTATTGCTACGATACGTTGACATCTGCAAACGCTATTTCCTTGCAAGGAAGTGCGCATTTACATTTAGTTGATGTGTAGACGAGGAATACATAATACTTCGGAAATCATATTATATCTTACCATGAAACATAGAAATGAGATGCGATATCGCGTTTTAAGAATCATAAGAACTCTATTGCTACGATACCTAGAAATCTGCAGTCGCTATTTCCTTGCAAGGAAGTGTCGCATTTATATTCATTTGAAGTGTAGACGAGGAATACATAACACTTCGCAAATCATATTATATCTTACAATGAAACATAGAATTGAGATGCGATATCGCGTTTTAAGAAGCATTAGAACTCTATTGCTACGATACCTAGACATCTGCAGACGCTATTTCCTAGCAAGGAAGTGTCGCATTTACATTCATTTGAAGTGTAGACGAGGAATACATAATACTTCGCAAATCATATTATATCTTACCATGAAACATAGAAATGAGATGCGATATCGCGTTTTAAGAATCATAGGAACTCTATTGCTACGATACGTAGACATCTGCAAACGATATTTCCTTGCAAAGAAGTGTCGCATTTACATTCATTTGAAGTGTAGACGAGGAATACATAACACATCGCAAATCATATGATATCTTACCATGAAACATAGAATTGAGATGCGATATCGCGTTTGAAGAAGCATTAGAACTCTATTGCTACGATACCTAGACATCTGCAGACGCTATTTCCTAGCAAGGAAGTGTCGCATTTACATTCATTTGAAGTGTGGACGAGGAATACATGATACTTCGCAATTCATATTATATCTTACCATGAAACATAGAAATGAGATGCGATATCGCGTTTTAAGAATCATAAGAACTCTATTGCTACGATACCTAGACATCTGCAAACGCTATTTCCTCGCAAGGAAGTGTCGCATTTACATTCATTTGAATCGTAGACGAGGAATGCATAACACATCGCAATGAATATTATATCTTATCATGAAACATAGATATGAGATGTAATATCTCGTTTTAAGAAGCATTTGAACTCTATTGCTTCGATACGCAGACATCTGCAAACGCTATTTCCTTGCAAGGAAGTGTCGCATTTACATTCATTTGAAGTGTAGACGAGGAATACATAACACTTCGCAAATCATATTATATCTTACCATGAAACATAGAAATGAAATGCGACGTCGCGTTCTAAGAAGCATTAGAACACTACTGCTACGATAGGTAGACATTTGCAAACGCTATTTCCTTGCAAGGAAGTGTCGCATTTTCATTCATTTGAAGTGTAGACGAGGAATACATAACACTTCGCAAATCATATTATATCTTACCATGAAACATAGAAATGAGATGCGATATCGCGTTTTAAGAATCATAGGAACTCTATTGCTACGATACGTAGACATTTGCAAACGCTATTTCCTAGCAAAGAAGTCTCGCATTTACATTCATTTGAAGTATAGGCGAGGAATACATAACACTTCGCAAATAATATCACATCTTGCCATGAAACATAGAAATGAGATGCGATATCGCGTTTTAAGAAGCATTAGAACTCTATTGCTACGATACGTAGACTTCTGCAATCGCTATTTCCTAGCAAGGAAGTGTCGCATTTACATTCATTTGAATCGTAGACAAGGAATACATAACACTTCGCAAATCATATTATATCTTACCATGAAACATAGAAATGAGGTTCGACATCGCGTTTTAAGAAGCATTAGAACTCTATTGCTACGATACGTAGACTTCTGCAAACGCTATTTCCTTGCAAGGAAATGTCGCATTTACATTCATTTGAATCGTAGACGAGGAATGCATAACACGTCGCAATGAATATTATATCTTATCAGGAAACATAGATATGAGATGCAATATCTCGTTTTAAGAAGCATTTGAACTCTATTGCTTCGATACGTAGACATCTGCAAACGCTATTTCCTAGCAAGGAAGTGTCGCATTTACATTCATTTGAAGTGTAGGCGAGGAATACATGACACTTCGCAAATCATATTGTATCTCACCATGAAACATAGAAATGAGATTCGATATCGCGTTTTAAGAAGCATTAGAAAGCTATTGCTACGATACGTAGACATCTGCAAACGCTATTTCCTAGCGAGGAAGTATCGCATTCACATTCATTTGTAGTGTAGACAAGGAATACATAACACTTCGCAAATCATGTTATATCTTACCATGAAACATAGAAATGAGATGCGATATCGCGTTTTAAGAATCATATGAGCTCTATTGCTACGAGACGTAGACATCTGCAATCGCTATTTCCTTGCAAGGAAGTGTCGCATTTACATTCATTTGAAGTGTAGACGAGGAATACATAACACTTCGCAAATCATATTATATTTTACCATAAAACATAGAAATGAGATGCGATATCGCGTTTTAAGAAGCATTAGAACTCTATTGCGACGATACCTAGACATCTGCAGACGCTATTTCCTAGTGAGGAAGTATCGCATTCACATTCATTTGAAGTGTAGACGAGGAATACATGATACTTCGCAAATCATGTTATATCTTACCATGAAACATAGAAATGAGATGCGATATCGCGTTTTAAGAATCATATGAACTCTATTGCTACGATACGTAGACATATGCAATCGCTATTTCCTAGCAAGGAAGTGTCGTATTTACATTCATTTGAATCGTAGGCGAGGAATGCATAACACTTCGCAATGAATACTATATCTTATCATGAAACATAGATATGAGATGCAATATCTCGTTTTAAGAGACATTTGAATTCTGTTGCTTCGATACGTAGACATCTGCAAACGCTATTTCCTTGCAAGGAAGTGTCGCATTTACATTCATTTGAAGTGTAGACGAGGAATACATAACACTTCGCAAATCATATTATATCTTACCATGAAACATAGAAATGAGATGCGACATCGCGTTCTAAGAAGCATTAGAACACTACTGCTACGATAGGTAGACATTTGCAAACGCTATTTCCATGCAAGGAAGTGTCGCATTTACATTCATTTGAAGTGTAGACGAGGAATACATAACACTTCGCAAATCATATTATATCTTACCATGAAACATAGAAATGAGATGCGATATCGCGTTTTAAGAATCATAGGAACTCTATTGCTAAGATACGTAGACATCTGCAAACGATATTTCCTTGCAAAGAAGTGTCGCATTTACATTCATTTGAAGTGTAGACGAGGAATACATAACACTTCGCAAATCATTTTATATCTTACCATGAAACATAGAAATGGGATGCGATATCGCGTTTTAAGAATCATAAGAACTCTATTGCTACTATACGTTGACATCTGCAAACGCTATTTCCTTGCAAGGAAGTGCGCACTTACATTTAGTTGATGTGTAGACGAGGAATACATAACACTTCGCAAATCATATTATATCTTACCATGAAACATAGAAATCAGATACGATATCGCGTTTTAAGAAGCATTAGAACACTATTGCTACGATAGGTAGACATTTGCAAACGCTATTTCCTAGCAAAGAAGTCTCGCATTTACATTCATTTGAAGTATAGGCGAGGAATACATAACACTTCGCAAATAATATTACATCTTGCCATGAAACATAGAAATGAGATGCGATATCGCGTTCTAAGAAGCATTAGAACTCTATTGCTACGATACGTAGACTTCTGCAATCGCTATTTCCTAGCAAGGAAGTGTCGCATTTACATTCATTTGAATCGTAGGCGAGGAATGCATAACACTTCGCAATGAATATTATATCTTATCATGAAACATAGATATGAGATGCAATATCTCGTTTTAAGAAGCATTTGAACTCTATTGCTTCGATACGTAGACATCTGCAAACGCTATTTCCTTGCAAGGAAGTGTCGCATTTACATTCATTTGAAGTGTAGACGAGGAATACATAACACTTCGCAAATCATACTATATCTTACCATGAAACATAGAAATGAGATGCGACATCGCGTTCTAAGAAGCATTAGAACACTACTGCTACGATAGGTAGACATTTGCAAACGCTATTTCCTTGCAAGGAAGTGTCGCATTTACATTCATTTGAAGTGTAGACGAGGAATACATAACACTTCGCAAATCATATTATATCTTACCATGAAACATAGAAATGAGATGCGATATCGCGTTTTGAGAATCATAAGAACTCTATTGCTACGATACGTTGACATCTGCAAACGCTATTTCCTTGCAAGGAAGTGCGCACTTACATTTAGTTGATGTGTAGACGAGGAATACATAACACTTCGGAAATCATATTATATCTTACCATGAAACATAGAAATGAGATACGATATCGCGTTTTAAGAAGCATTAGAACACTACTGCTACGATAGGTAGACATTTGCAAACGCTATTTCCTAGCAAAGAAGTCTCGCATTTACATTCATTTGAAGTATAGGCGAGGAATACATAACACTTCGCAAATAATATTACATCTTACCATGAAACATAGAAATGAGATGCGATATCGCGTTTTAAGAAGCATTAGAACTCTATTGCTACGATACGTAGACTTCTGCAATCGCTATTTCCTAGCAAGGAAGTGTCGCATTTACATTCATTTGAATCGTAGGCGAGGAATGCATAACACTTCGCAATGAATATTATATCTTATCATGAAACATAGATATGAGATGCAATATCTCGTTTTAAGAAGCATTTGAACTCTATTGCTTCGATACGTAGACATCTGCAAACGCTATTTCCTTGCAAGGAAGTGTCGCATTTACATTCATTTGAAGTGTAGACGAGGAATACATAACACTTCGCAAATCATATTATATCTTACCATGAAACGTAGAAATGAGATGCGACGTCGCGTTCTAAGAAGCATTAGAACACTACTGCTACGATAGGTAGACATTTGCAAACGCTATTTCCTTGCAAGGAAGTGTCGCATTTACATTCATTTGAAGTGTAGACGAGGAATACATAACACTTCGCAAATCATATTATATCTTACCATGAAACATAGAAATGAGATGCGATATCGCGTTTTAAGAATCATAGGAACTCTATTGCTACGATACGTAGACATCTGCAAACGCTATTTCCTAGCAAAGAAGTGTCGCATTTACATTCATTTGAAGTGTAGACGAGGAATACATAACACTTCGCAAATCATATTATATCTTACCATGAAACATAGAAAAGAGATGCGATATCGCGTTTTAAGAATCATAAGAACTCTACTGCTACGATACGTTGACATCTGCAAACGCTATTTCCTTGCAAGGAAGTGTCGCATTTACATTCATTTGGATCATAGACAAGGAATACATAACACTTTGCAAATCATGTTATATCTTACCATGAAACATAGAAATGAGATGCGGTATCGCATTTTAAGAATCATATGAACTCTATAGCTACGAGACGTAGACATCTGCAATCGCTATTTCCTTGCAAGGAAGTGTCGCATTTACATTCATTTGAAGTGTAGACGAGGAATACATAACACATCGCAAATCATATTATATCTTACCATGAAACATAGAATTGAGATGCGATATCGCGTTTGAAGAAGCATTAGAACTCTATTGCTACGATACCTAGACATCTGCAGACGCTATTTCCTAGCAAGGAAGTGTCGCATTTACATTCATTTGAAGTGTGGACGAGGAATACATGATACTTCGCAATTCATATTATATCTTACCATGAAACATAGAAATGAGATGCGATATCGCGTTTTAAGAATCATAAGAACTCTATTGCTACGATACATTGACATCTGCAAACGCTATTTCCTTGCAAGGAAGTGCGCATTTACATTTAGTTGATGTGTAGACGAGGAGTACATAGCACTTCGCAAATCATATTATATCTTACCATGAAACATAGAAATGAGATGCGATATCGCGTTTTAAGAAGCATTAGAACTCTATTGCTACGATACGTAGACATCTGCAAACGCTATTTCCTTGCAAGGAAGTGTCGCATTTACATTCATTTGAAGTGTAGACGAGGAATACATGACACTTCGCAAAACATATTATATCTTACCATGAAACATAGAAATGCGATTCGACATCGCGTTTTAAGAAGCATTAGAAAGCTATTGCTACGATACGTAGACATCTGCAAACGCTATTTCGTAGCGAGGAAGTATCGCATTCACATTCATTTGAAGTGTAGACAAGGAATACATAACACTTCGCAAATCATGATATATCTTGCCATGAAACATAGAAATCAGATGCGATATCGCGTTTTAAGTATCATATGAACTCTATTGCTACGAGACGTAGACATCTGCAATCGCTATTTCCTTGCAAGGAAGTGTCGCATTTACATTCATTTGAAGTGTAGACGAGGAATACATAACACTTCGCAAATCATATTACATCTTACCATGAAACATAGAAATGAGATTCGATATCGCGTTTTAAGAAGCATTAGAACTCTATTGCTACGATACGTAGACATCTGCAAACGCTATTTCCTTGCAAGGAAGTGTCACATTTACATTCATTTGAAGTGTAGACGAGGAATACATGACACTTCGCAAAACATATTATATCTTACCATGAAACATAGAAATGCGATTCGACATCGCGTTTTAAGAAGCATTAGAAAGCTATTGCTACGATACGTAGACATCTGCAAACGCTATTTCCTAGCGAGGAAGTATCGCATTCACATTCATTTGAAGTGTAGACAAGGAATACATAACACTTCGCAAATCATGTAATATCTTACCATGAAACATAGAAATGAGATGCGATATCGCGTTTTAAGAATCATATGAACTCTATTGCTACGAGACGTAGACACCTGCAATCGCTATTTCCTTGCAAGGAAGTGTCGCATTTACATTCATTTGAAGTGTAGACGAGGAATACATAACACTTCGCAAATCATATTACATCTTACCATGAAACATAGAAATGAGATTCGATATCGCGTTTTAAGAAGCATTAAAAAGCTATTGCTACGATACGTAGACATCTGCAAACGCTATTTCCTAGTGAGGAAGTATCGCATTCACATTCATTTGAAGTGTAGACGAGGAATACATGATACTTCGCAAATCATGTTATATCTTACCATGAAACATAGAAATGAGATGCGATATCGCGTTTTAAGAATCATATGAACTCTATTGCTACGATACGTAGACATATGCAATCGCTATTTCCTTGCAAGGAAGTGTCGCATTTACTTTCATTTGAAGTGTAGACGAGGAATACATAACACTTCGCAAATCATATTATATCTTACCATGAAACATAGAAGTGAGATGCGATATCGCGTTTTAAGAAGCATTAGAACTCTATTGCTACGATACCTAGTCATCTGCAGACGCTTATTTCCTAGCAAGGAAGTGTCGCATTTACATTCATTTGAAGTGTAGACGAGGAATACATGATACTTTGCAAATCATATTATATCTTACCATGAAACATTGAAATGAGATGCGATATCGCGTTTTAAGAAGCATTAGAACTCTATTGCTACGATACGTAGACATCTGCAAACGCTATTTCCTAGCGAGGAAGTGTCGCATTCACATTCATTTGAATTGTAGACGACGAATACATGACACTTCGAAAATCATATTATATCTTACCATGAAACGTAGAAATGAGATGCAATATAGCGTTTTAAGAATCATAAGAACTCTATTGCTACGATACGTAGACATCTGCAAACGCTATTTCCTAGCAAAGAAGTCTCGCATTTACATTCATTTGAAGTATAGGCGAGGAATACATAACACTTCGCAAATAATATTACATCTTACCATGAAACATAGAAATGAGATGCAATATCTCGTTTTAGGAAGCATTTGAACTCTATTGCTTCGATACGTAGACATCTGCAAACGCTATTTCCTAGCAAGGAAGTGTCGCATTCACATTCATTTGAAGTGTAGACAAGGAATACATAACACTTCGAAAATCATGTTATATCTTATCATGAAACATAGAATTGAGATGCGATATCGCGTTTTAAGAACATATGAACTCTATTGCTACGAGACGTAGACATCTGCAATCGCTATTTCCTTGCAAGGAAGTGTCGCATTTACATTCATTTGAAGTGTAGACGAGGAATACATCACACTTCGCAAATCATATTATATCTTACCATGAAACATAGAAATGAGATGCGATATCGCGTTTTAAGAAGCATTAGAACTCTATTGCTACGATACCTAGACATCTGCAGACGCTATTTCCTAGCAAGGAAGTGTCGCATTTACATTCATTTGAAGTGCAGGCGAGGAATACATGACACTTCGCAAATCATATTATATCTCACCACGAAACATAGAAATGAGATGCGATATCGCGTTTTAAGAAGCATTAGAACTCTATTGCTACGATACCTAGACATCTGCAGACGCTATTTCCTAGCGAGGAAGTATCGCATTCACATTCATTTGAAGTGTAGACAAGGAATACATAACACTTCGCAAATCATGTTATATCTTACCATGAAACATAGAATTGAGATGCGATATCGCGTTTTAAGAACATATGAACTCTATTGCTACGAGACGGAAACATCTGCAATCGCTATTTCCTTGCAAGGAAGTGTCGCATTTACATTCATTTGAAGTGTAGACGAGGAATACATCACACTTCGCAAATCATATTATATCTTACCATGAAACATAGAAATGAGATGCGATATCGCGTTTTAAGAAGCATTAGAACTATATTGCTACGATACCTAGACATCTGCAGACGCTATTTCCTAGCGAGGAAGTATCGCATTCACATTCATTTGAAGTGTAGACAAGGAATACATAACACTTCGCAAATCACGTTATATCTTACCATGAAACATAGAATTGAGATGCGATATCGCGTTTTAAGAACATATGAACTCTATTGCTACGATACGTAGACATCTGCAATCGCTATTTCCTTGCAAGGAAGTGTCGCATTTACATTCATTTGAAGTGTAGACGAGGAATACATCACACTTCGCAAATCATATTATATCTTACCATGAAACATAGAAATGAGATTCGATATGGCGTTTTAAGTAGCATTAGAAAGCTATTGCTACGATACGTAGACATCTGCAAACGCTATTTCCTAGCGAGGAAGTATCGCATTCACATTCATTTGAAGTGTAGACGAGGAATACACAATACTTCGCAAATCATGTTATATCTTACCATGAAACATAGAAATGAGATGCGATATCGCGTTTTAAGATGCATTAGAACTCTATTGCTACGATACCTAGACATCTGCAGACGCTATTTCCTAGCGAGGATGTATCGCATTCACATTCATTTGAAGTGTAGACAAGGAATACATAACACTTCGCAAATCATGTTATATCTTACCATGAAACATAGAATTGAGATGCGATATCGTGTTTTAAGAAGCATTAGAACTCTATTGCTACGATACCTAGACATCTGCAGAAGCTATTTCCTAGCAAGGAAGTGTCGCATTTACATTCATTTGAAGTGTAGGCGAGGAATACGTGACACTTCGCAAATCATATTATATTTTACCATGAAACATAGAAATGAGGTGCGATATCGCGTTTTAAGAAGCATTAGAACTCTACTGCTACGATACCTAGACATCTGCAGACGCTATTTCCTAGCAAGGAAGTGTCGCATTTACATTCATTTGAATCGTAGACGAGGAATGCATAACACTTCGCAATGAATATTATATCTTATCAGGAAACATAGATATGAGATGCAATATCTCGTTTTAAGAAGCATTTGAACTCTATTGCTTCGATACGTAGACATCTGCAAACGCTATTTCCTAGCAAGGAAGTGTCGCATTTACATTCATTTGAAGTGTAGGCGAGGAATACGTGACACTTCGCAAATCATATTATATTTTACCATGAAACATAGAAATGAGATGCGATATCGCGTTTTAAGAAGCATTAGAACTCTATTGCTACGAGACGTAGACATCTGCAATCGCTATTTCCTTGCAAGGAAGTGTCGCATTTACATTCGTTTGAAGTGTAGACGAGGAATACATAACACTTTGCAAATCATATTATATCTTACCATGAAACATAGAAATGAGATGCGATATCGCGTTTTAGGAAGCATTAGAACTCTATTGCTACGATACGTAGACATCTGCAAACGCTATTTCCTTGGAAGGAAGTGTTGCATTTACATTCATTTGAATCGTAGACGAGGAATGCATAACACTTCGCAATGAATATTATATCTTATCATGAAACATAGATATGAGATGCAAAATCTCGTTTTAAGAAGCATTTGAACTCTATTGCTTCGCGACGTAGACATCTGCAGACGTTATTTCCTAGCAAGGAAGTGTCGCAGTTACATTCATTTGAAGTGTAGACGAGGAATACATAACGCTTCGCAAATCATATTACATCTTACCATGAAACATAGAAATGAGATGCGATATCGCGTTTTAAGAATCATATGAACTCTATTGCTACGAGACGTAGACATCTGCAATCGCTATTTCCTTGCAAGGAAGTGTCGCATTTACATTCATTTGAAGTGTAGACGAGGAATACATAACACTTCGCAAATCATATTACATCTTACCATGAAACATAGAAATGAGATTCGATATCGCGTTTTAAGAAGCATTAAAAAGCTATTGCTACGATACGTAGACATCTGCAAACGCTATTTCCTAGTGAGGAAGTATCGCATTCACATTCATTTGAATCGTAGGCGAGGAATGCATAACACTTCGCAATGAATATTATATCTTATCATGAAACATAGATATGAGATGCAATATCTCGTTTTAAGAAGCATTTGAACTCTATTGCTTCGATACGTAGACATCTGCAAACGCTATTTCCTTGCAAGGAAGTGTCGCATTTACATTCATTTGAAGTGTAGACGAGGAATACATAACACTTCGCAAATCATATTATATCTTACCATGAAACATAGAAATGAGATGCGACATCGCGTTCTAAGAAGCATTAGAACTCTATTGCTACGATACGTAGACTTCTGCAAACGCTATTTCCTTGCAAGGAAATGACGCATTTACATTCATTTGAATCGTAGACGAGGAATGCATAACACGTCGCAATGAATATTATATCTTATCAGGAAACATAAATATGAGATGCAATATCTCGTTTTAAGAAGCATTTGAACTCTATTGCTTCGATACGTAGACATCTGCAAACGCTATTTCCTAGCAAGGAAGTGTCGCATTTACATTCTTTTGAAGTGTAGGCGAGGAATACATGACACTTCGCAAATCATATTGTATCTCACCATGAAACATAGAAATGAGATTCGATATCGCGTTTTAAGAAGCATTAGAAAGCTATTGCTACGATACGTAGACATCTGCAAACGCTATTTCCTAGCGAGGAAGTATCGCATTCACATTCATTTGAAGTGTAGACAAGGAATACATAACACTTCGCAAATCATGTTATATCTTACCATGAAACATAGAAATGAGATGCGATATCGCGTTTTAAGAATCATATGAGCTCTATTGCTACGAGACGTAGACATCTGCAGACGCTATTTCCTAGCAAGGAAGTGTCGCATTTACATTCGTTTGAAGTGTAGACGAGGAATACATAACACTTCGCAAATCATATTATATTTTACCATGAAACATAGAAATGATATGCGATATCGCGTTTTAAGAACCATAAGAACTCTATTGCTACGATACGTTGACATCTGCAAACGCTATTTCCTTGCAAGGAAGTGCGCATTTACATTTAGTTGATGTGTAGACGAGGAATACATAACGCTTCGCAAATCATATTATATCTTACCATGAAACATAGAAATGAGGTACGATATCGCGTTCTAAGAAGCATTAGAACACTATTGCTACGATAGGTAGACATTTGCAAACGCTATTTCCTAGCAAAGAAGTCTCGCATTTACATTCGTTCGAAGTATAGGCGAGGAATACATAACACTTCGCAAATAATATTACATCTTACCATGAAACATAGAAATGAGATGCGATATCGCGTTTTAAGAAGCATTAGAACTCTATTGCTACGATACGTAGACTTCTGCAATCGCTATTTCCTAGCAAGGAAGTGTCGCATTTACATTCATTTGAATCGTAGGCGAGGAATGCATAACACTTCGCAATGAATATTATATCTTATCATGAAACATAGATATGAAATGCAATATCTCGTTTTAAGAAGCATTTGAACTCTATTGCTACGATACGTAGACTTCTGCAATCGCTATTTCCTAGCAAGGAAGTGTCGCATTTACATTCATTTGAATCGTAGGCGAGGAATGCATAACACTTCGCAACGAATATTATATCTTATCATGAAACATAGATATGAGATGCAATATCTCGTTTTAAGAAGCATTTGAACTCTATTGCTTCGATACGTAGACATCTGCAAACGCTATTTCCTTGCAAGGAAGTGTCGCATTTACATTCATTTGAAGTGTAGACGAGGAATACATAACACTTCGCAAATCATATTATATCTTACCATGAAACATAGAAATGAGATGCGACATCGCGTTCTAAGAAGCATTAGAACTCTATTGCTACGATACGTAGACTTCTGCAAACGCTATTTCCTTGCAAGGAAATGTCGCATTTACATTCATTTGAATCGTAGACGAGGAATGCATAACACGTCGCAATGAATATTATATCTTATCAGGAAACATAAATATGAGATGCAATATCTCGTTTTAAGAAGCATTTGAACTCTATTGCTTCGATACGTAGACATCTGCAAACGCTATTTCCTAGCAAGGAAGTGTCGCATTTACATTCTTTTGAAGTGTAGGCGAGGAATACATGACACTTCGCAAATCATATTGTATCTCACCATGAAACATAGAAATGAGATTCGATATCGCGTTTTAAGAAGCATTAGAAAGCTATTGCTACGATACGTAAACATCTGCAAACGCTATTTCCTAGCGAGGAAGTATCGCATTCACATTCATTTGAAGTGTAGACAAGGAATACATAACACTTCGCAAATCATGTTATATCTTACCATGAAACATAGAAATGAGATGCGATATCGCGTTTTAAGAATCATATGAGATCTATTGCTACGAGACGTAGACATCTGCAATCGCTATTTCCTTGCAAGGAAGTGTCGCATTTACATTCATTTGAAGTGTAGACGAGGAATACATAACACTTCGCAAATCATATTATATTTTACCATGAAACATAGAAATGATATGCGATATCGCGTTTTAAGAACCATAAGAACTCTATTGCTACGATACGTTGACATCTGCAAACGCTATTTCCTTGCAAGGAAGTGCGCATTTACATTTAGTTGATGTGTAGACGAGGAATACATAACGCTTCGCAAATCATATTATATCTTACCATGAAACATAGAAATGAGGTACGATATCGCGTTCTAAGAAGCATTAGAACACTATTGCTACGATAGGTAGACATTTGCAAACGCTATTTCCTAGCAAAGAAGTCTCGCATTTACATTCGTTCGAAGTATAGGCGAGGAATACATAACACTTCGCAAATAATATTACATCTTACCATGAAACATAGAAATGAGATGCGATATCGCGTTTTAAGAAGCATTAGAACTCTATTGCTACGATACGTAGACTTCTGCAATCGCTATTTCCTAGCAAGGAAGTGTCGCATTTACATTCATTTGAATCGTAGGCGAGGAATGCATAACACTTCGCAATGAATATTATATCTTATCATGAAACATAGATATGAAATGCAATATCTCGTTTTAAGAAGCATTTGAACTCTATTGCTTCGATACGTAGACATCTGCAAACGCTATTTCCTTGCAAGGAAGTGTCGCATTTACATTCATTTGAAGTGTAGACGAGGAATACATGACACTTCGCAAATCATATTATATCTTACCATGAAACATAGAAATGAGATGCGATATCGCGTTTTGAGAATCATAAGAACTCTATTGCTACGATACGTTGACATCTGCAAACGCTATTTCCTTGCAAGGAAGTGCGCATTTACATTTAGTTGATGTGTAGACGAGGAATACATAATACTTCGGAAATCATATTATATCTTACCATGAAACATAGAAATGAGATGCGATATCGCGTTTTAAGAATCATAAGAACTCTATTGCTACGATACCTAGACATCTGCAGTCGCTATTTCCTTGCAAGGAAGTGTCGCATTTATATTCATTTGAAGTGTAGACGAGGAATACATAACACTTCGCAAATCATATTATATCTTACCATGAAACATAGAATTGAGATGCGATATCGCGTTTTAAGAAGCATTAGAACTCTATTGCTACGATACCTAGACATCTGCAGACGCTATTTCCTAGCAAGGAAGTGTCGCATTTACATTCATTTGAAGTGTAGACGAGGAATACATAGTACTTCGCAAATCATATTATATCTTACCATGAAACATAGAAATGAGATGCGATATCGCGTTTTAAGAATCATAGGAACTCTATTGCTAAGATACGTAGACATCTGCAAACGATATTTCCTTGCAAAGAAGTGTCGCATTTACATTCATTTGAAGTGTAGACGAGGAATACATAACACATCGCAAATCATATTATATCTTACCATGAAACATAGAATTGAGATGCGATATCGCGTTTGAAGAAGCATTAGAACTCTATTGCTACGATACCTAGACATCTGCAGACGCTATTTCCTAGCAAGGAAGTGTCGCATTTACATTCATTTGAAGTGTGGACGAGGAATACATGATACTTCGCAATTCATATTATATCTTACCATGAAACATAGAAATGAGATGCGATATCGCGTTTTAAGAATCATAAGAACTCTATTGCTACGATACCTAGACATCTGCAAACGCTATTTCCTCGCAAGGAAGTGTCGCATTTACATTCATTTGAATCGTAGACGAGGAATGCATAACACATCGCAATGAATATTATATCTTATCATGAAACATAGATATGAGATGTAATATCTCGTTTTAAGAAGCATTTGAACTCTATTGCTTCGATACGCAGACATCTGCAAACGCTATTTCCTTGCAAGGAAGTGTCGCATTTACATTCATTTGAAGTGTAGACGAGGAATACATAACACTTCGCAAATCATATTATATCTTACCATGAAACATAGAAATGAAATGCGACGTCGCGTTCTAAGAAGCATTAGAACACTACTGCTACGATAGGTAGACATTTGCAAACGCTATTTCCTTGCAAGGAAGTGTCGCATTTTCATTCATTTGAAGTGTAGACGAGGAATACATAACACTTCGCAAATCATATTATATCTTACCATGAAACATAGAAATGAGATGCGATATCGCGTTTTAAGAATCATAGGAACTCTATTGCTACGATACGTAGACATTTGCAAACGCTATTTCCTAGCAAAGAAGTCTCGCATTTACATTCATTTGAAGTATAGGCGAGGAATACATAACACTTCGCAAATAATATCACATCTTGCCATGAAACATAGAAATGAGATGCGATATCGCGTTTTAAGAAGCATTAGAACTCTATTGCTACGATACGTAGACTTCTGCAATCGCTATTTCCTAGCAAGGAAGTGTCGCATTTACATTCATTTGAATCGTAGACAAGGAATACATAACACTTCGCAAATCATATTATGTCTTACCATGAAACATAGAAATGAGGTTCGACATCGCGTTTTAAGAAGCATTAGAACTCTATTGCTACGATACGTAGACTTCTGCAAACGCTATTTCCTTGCAAGGAAATGTCGCATTTACATTCATTTGAATCGTAGACGAGGAATGCATAACACGTCGCAATGAATATTATATCTTATCAGGAAACATAGATATGAGATGCAATATCTCGTTTTAAGAAGCATTTGAACTCTATTGCTTCGATACGTAGACATCTGCAAACGCTATTTCCTAGCAAGGAAGTGTCGCATTTACATTCATTTGAAGTGTAGGCGAGGAATACATGACACTTCGCAAATCATATTGTATCTCACCATGAAACATAGAAATGAGATTCGATATCGCGTTTTAAGAAGCATTAGAAAGCTATTGCTACGATACGTAGACATCTGCAAACGCTATTTCCTAGCGAGGAAGTATCGCATTCACATTCATTTGAAGTGTAGACAAGGAATACATAACACTTCGCAAATCATGTTATATCTTACCATGAAACATAGAAATGAGATGCGATATCGCGTTTTAAGAATCATATGAACTCTATTGCTACGAGACGTAGACATCTGCAATCGCTATTTCCTTGCAAGGAAGTGTCGCATTTACATTCATTTGAAGTGTAGACGAGGAATACATAACACTTCGCAAATCATATTACATCTTACCATGAAACATAGAAATGAGATTCGATATCGCGTTTTAAGAAGCATTAAAAAGCTATTGCTACGATACGTAGACATCTGCAAACGCTATTTCCTAGTGAGGAAGTATCGCATTCACATTCATTTGAAGTGTAGACGAGGAATACATGATACTTCGCAAATCATGTTATATCTTACCATGAAACATAGAAATGAGATGCGATATCGCGTTTTAAGAATCATATGAACTCTATTGCTACGATACGTAGACATATGCAATCGCTATTTCCTAGCAAGGAAGTGTCGTATTTACATTCATTTGAATCGTAGGCGAGGAATGCATAACACTTCGCAATGAATACTATATCTTATCATGAAACATAGATATGAGATGCAATATCTCGTTTTAAGAGACATTTGAATTCTGTTGCTTCGATACGTAGACATCTGCAAACGCTATTTCCTTGCAAGGAAGTGTCGCATTTACATTCATTTGAAGTGTAGACGAGGAATACATAACACTTCGCAAATCATATTATATCTTACCATGAAACATAGAAATGAGATGCGACATCGCGTTCTAAGAAGCATTAGAACACTACTGCTACGATAGGTAGACATTTGCAAACGCTATTTCCTTGCAAGGAAGTGTCGCATTTACATTCATTTGAAGTGTAGACGAGGAATACATAACACTTCGCAAATCATATTATATCTTACCATGAAACATAGAAATGAGATGCGATATCGCGTTTTAAGAATCATAGGAACTCTATTGCTAAGATACGTAGACATCTGCAAACGATATTTCCTTGCAAAGAAGTGTCGCATTTACATTCATTTGAAGTGTAGACGAGGAATACATAACACTTCGCAAATCATTTTATATCTTACCATGAAACATAGAAATGAGATGCGATATCGCGTTTTAAGAATCATAGGAACTCTATTGCTACGATACGTAGACATCTGCAAACGCTATTTCCTAGCAAAGAAGTGTCGCATTTACATTCATTTGAAGTGTAGACGAGGAATACATAACACTTCGCAAATCATATTATATCTTACCATGAAACATAGAAAAGAGATGCGATATCGCGTTTTAAGAATCATAAGAACTCTACTGCTACGATACGTTGACATCTGCAAACGCTATTTCCTTGCAAGGAAGTGTCGCATTTACATTCATTTGAATCATAGACAAGGAATACATAACACTTTGCAAATCATGTTATATCTTACCATGAAACATAGAAATGAGATGCGGTATCGCATTTTAAGAATCATATGAACTCTATAGCTACGAGACGTAGACATCTGCAATCGCTATTTCCTTGCAAGGAAGTGTCGCATTTACATTCATTTGAAGTGTAGACGAGGAATACATAACACATCGCAAATCATATTATATCTTACCATGAAACATAGAATTGAGATGCGATATCGCGTTTGAAGAAGCATTAGAACTCTATTGCTACGATACCTAGACATCTGCAGACGCTATTTCCTAGCAA
Organism: Xylocopa sonorina; assembly: GCF_050948175.1. Lineage (NCBI taxonomy): Eukaryota > Metazoa > Arthropoda > Insecta > Hymenoptera > Apidae > Xylocopa > Xylocopa sonorina. The sequence continues at coordinate 405,142 of NW_027490254.1, forward strand.
GGAAGTGTCGCATTTACATTCATTTGAAGTGTGGACGAGGAATACATGATACTTCGCAATTCATATTATATCTTACCATGAAACATAGAAATGAGATGCGATATCGCGTTTTAAGAATCATAAGAACTCTATTGCTACGATACATTGACATCTGCAAACGCTATTTCCTTGCAAGGAAGTGCGCATTTACATTTAGTTGATGTGTAGACGAGGAGTACATAGCACTTCGCAAATCATATTATATCTTACCATGAAACATAGAAATGAGATGCGATATCGCGTTTTAAGAAGCATTAGAACTCTATTGCTACGATACGTAGACATCTGCAAACGCTATTTCCTTGCAAGGAAGTGTCGCATTTACATTCATTTGAAGTGTAGACGAGGAATACATGACACTTCGCAAAACATATTATATCTTACCATGAAACATAGAAATGCGATTCGACATCGCGTTTTAAGAAGCATTAGAAAGCTATTGCTACGATACGTAGACATCTGCAAACGCTATTTCGTAGCGAGGAAGTATCGCATTCACATTCATTTGAAGTGTAGACAAGGAATACATAACACTTCGCAAATCATGATATATCTTGCCATGAAACATAGAAATCAGATGCGATATCGCGTTTTAAGTATCATATGAACTCTATTGCTACGAGACGTAGACATCTGCAATCGCTATTTCCTTGCAAGGAAGTGTCGCATTTACATTCATTTGAAGTGTAGACGAGGAATACATAACACTTCGCAAATCATATTACATCTTACCATGAAACATAGAAATGAGATTCGATATCGCGTTTTAAGAAGCATTAGAACTCTATTGCTACGATACGTAGACATCTGCAAACGCTATTTCCTTGCAAGGAAGTGTCACATTTACATTCATTTGAAGTGTAGACGAGGAATACATGATACTTCGCAAATCATGTTATATCTTACCATGAAACATAGAAATGAGATGCGATATCGCGTTTTAAGAATCATATGAACTCTATTGCTACGATACATTGACATCTGCAAACGCTATTTCCTTGCAAGGAAGTGCGCATTTACATTTAGTTGATGTGTAGACGAGGAGTACATAGCACTTCGCAAATCATATTATATCTTACCATGAAACATAGAAATGAGATGCGATATCGCGTTTTAAGAAGCATTAGAACTCTATTGCTACGATACGTAGACATCTGCAAACGCTATTTCCTTGCAAGGAAGTGTCGCATTTACATTCATTTGAAGTGTAGACGAGGAATACATGACACTTCGCAAAACATATTATATCTTACCATGAAACATAGAAATGCGATTCGACATCGCGTTTTAAGAAGCATTAGAAAGCTATTGCTACGATACGTAGACATCTGCAAACGCTATTTCCTAGCGAGGAAGTATCGCATTCACATTCATTTGAAGTGTAGACAAGGAATACATAACACTTCGCAAATCATGTAATATCTTACCATGAAACATAGAAATGAGATGCGATATCGCGTTTTAAGAATCATATGAACTCTATTGCTACGAGACGTAGACACCTGCAATCGCTATTTCCTTGCAAGGAAGTGTCGCATTTACATTCATTTGAAGTGTAGACGAGGAATACATAACACTTCGCAAATCATATTACATCTTACCATGAAACATAGAAATGAGATTCGATATCGCGTTTTAAGAAGCATTAAAAAGCTATTGCTACGATACGTAGACATCTGCAAACGCTATTTCCTAGTGAGGAAGTATCGCATTCACATTCATTTGAAGTGTAGACGAGGAATACATGATACTTCGCAAATCATGTTATATCTTACCATGAAACATAGAAATGAGATGCGATATCGCGTTTTAAGAATCATATGAACTCTATTGCTACGATACGTAGACATATGCAATCGCTATTTCCTTGCAAGGAAGTGTCGCATTTACTTTCATTTGAAGTGTAGACGAGGAATACATAACACTTCGCAAATCATATTATATCTTACCATGAAACATAGAAGTGAGATGCGATATCGCGTTTTAAGAAGCATTAGAACTCTATTGCTACGATACCTAGTCATCTGCAGACGCTTATTTCCTAGCAAGGAAGTGTCGCATTTACATTCATTTGAAGTGTAGACGAGGAATACATGATACTTCGCAAATCATATTATATCTTACCATGAAACATTGAAATGAGATGCGATATCGCGTTTTAAGAAGCATTAGAACTCTATTGCTACGATACGTAGACATCTGCAAACGCTATTTCCTAGCGAGGAAGTGTCGCATTCACATTCATTTGAATTGTAGACGACGAATACATGACACTTCGAAAATCATATTATATCTTACCATGAAACGTAGAAATGAGATGCAATATAGCGTTTTAAGAATCATAAGAACTCTATTGCTACGATACGTAGACATCTGCAAACGCTATTTCCTAGCAAAGAAGTCTCGCATTTACATTCATTTGAAGTATAGGCGAGGAATACATAACACTTCGCAAATAATATTACATCTTACCATGAAACATAGAAATGAGATGCAATATCTCGTTTTAGGAAGCATTTGAACTCTATTGCTTCGATACGTAGACATCTGCAAACGCTATTTCCTAGCAAGGAAGTGTCGCATTCACATTCATTTGAAGTGTAGACAAGGAATACATAACACTTCGAAAATCATGTTATATCTTATCATGAAACATAGAATTGAGATGCGATATCGCGTTTTAAGAACATATGAACTCTATTGCTACGAGACGTAGACATCTGCAATCGCTATTTCCTTGCAAGGAAGTGTCGCATTTACATTCATTTGAAGTGTAGACGAGGAATACATCACACTTCGCAAATCATATTATATCTTACCATGAAACATAGAAATGAGATGCGATATCGCGTTTTAAGAAGCATTAGAACTCTATTGCTACGATACCTAGACATCTGCAGACGCTATTTCCTAGCAAGGAAGTGTCGCATTTACATTCATTTGAAGTGTAGGCGAGGAATACATGACACTTCGCAAATCATATTATATCTCACCACGAAACATAGAAATGAGATGCGATATCGCGTTTTAAGAAGCATTAGAACTCTATTGCTACGATACCTAGACATCTGCAGACGCTATTTCCTAGCGAGGAAGTATCGCATTCACATTCATTTGAAGTGTAGACAAGGAATACATAACACTTCGCAAATCGTGTTATATCTTACCATGAAACATAGAATTGAGATGCGATATCGCGTTTTAAGAACATATGAACTCTATTGCTACGAGACGGAAACATCTGCAATCGCTATTTCCTTGCAAGGAAGTGTCGCATTTACATTCATTTGAAGTGTAGACGAGGAATACATCACACTTCGCAAATCATATTATATCTTACCATGAAACATAGAAATGAGATGCGATATCGCGTTTTAAGAAGCATTAGAACTCTATTGCTACGATACCTAGACATCTGCAGACGCTATTTCCTAGCGAGGAAGTATCGCATTCACATTCATTTGAAGTGTAGACAAGGAATACATAACACTTCGCAAATCACGTTATATCTTACCATGAAACATAGAATTGAGATGCGATATCGCGTTTTAAGAACATATGAACTCTATTGCTACGATACGTAGACATCTGCAATCGCTATTTCCTTGCAAGGAAGTGTCGCATTTACATTCATTTGAAGTGTAGACGAGGAATACATCACACTTCGCAAATCATATTATATCTTACCATGAAACATAGAAATGAGATTCGATATGGCGTTTTAAGTAGCATTAGAAAGCTATTGCTACGATACGTAGACATCTGCAAACGCTATTTCCTAGCGAGGAAGTATCGCATTCACATTCATTTGAAGTGTAGACGAGGAATACACAATACTTCGCAAATCATGTTATATCTTACCATGAAACATAGAAATGAGATGCGATATCGCGTTTTAAGATGCATTAGAACTCTATTGCTACGATACCTAGACATCTGCAGACGCTATTTCCTAGCGAGGAAGTATCGCATTCACATTCATTTGAAGTGTAGACAAGGAATACATAACACTTCGCAAATCATGTTATATCTTACCATGAAACATAGAATTGAGATGCGATATCGTGTTTTAAGAAGCATTAGAACTCTATTGCTACGATACCTAGACATCTGCAGAAGCTATTTCCTAGCAAGGAAGTGTCGCATTTACATTCATTTGAAGTGTAGGCGAGGAATACGTGACACTTCGCAAATCATATTATATTTTACCATGAAACATAGAAATGAGGTGCGATATCGCGTTTTAAGAAGCATTAGAACTCTACTGCTACGATACCTAGACATCTGCAGACGCTATTTCCTAGCAAGGAAGTGTCGCATTTACATTCATTTGAATCGTAGACGAGGAATGCATAACACTTCGCAATGAATATTATATCTTATCAGGAAACATAGATATGAGATGCAATATCTCGTTTTAAGAAGCATTTGAACTCTATTGCTTCGATACGTAGACATCTGCAAACGCTATTTCCTAGCAAGGAAGTGTCGCATTTACATTCATTTGAAGTGTAGGCGAGGAATACGTGACACTTCGCAAATCATATTATATTTTACCATGAAACATAGAAATGAGATGCGATATCGCGTTTTAAGAAGCATTAGAACTCTATTGCTACGAGACGTAGACATCTGCAATCGCTATTTCCTTGCAAGGAAGTGTCGCATTTACATTCGTTTGAAGTGTAGACGAGGAATACATAACACTTTGCAAATCATATTATATCTTACCATGAAACATAGAAATGAGATGCGATATCGCGTTTTAGGAAGCATTAGAACTCTATTGCTACGATACGTAGACATCTGCAAACGCTATTTCCTTGGAAGGAAGTGTTGCATTTACATTCATTTGAATCGTAGACGAGGAATGCATAACACTTCGCAATGAATATTATATCTTATCATGAAACATAGATATGAGATGCAAAATCTCGTTTTAAGAAGCATTTGAACTCTATTGCTTCGCGACGTAGACATCTGCAAACGCTATTTCCTAGCAAGGAAGTGTCGCATTTACATTCATTTGAAGTGTAGGCGAGGAATACGTGACACTTCGCAAATCATATTATATCTTACCATGAAACATCGAAATGAGATGCGATATCGCGTTTTAAGAATCATAAGAACTCTATTGCTACGATACGTAGACATCTGCAAACGCTATTTCCTTGCAAGGAAGTGTCGCATTTACATTCATTTGTATCGTAGACGAGTAATGCATAACATTTCGCAATGAATATTATATCTTATCAGGAAACATAGATATGAGATGCAATATCTCCTTTTAAGAAGCATTTGAACTCTATTGCTTAGCGACGTAGACATCTGCAGACGCTATTTCCTAGCAAGGAAGTGTCGCAGTTACATTCATTTGAAGTGTAGACGAGGAATACATAACACTTCGCAAATCATATTACATCTTACCATGAAACATAGAAATGAGATGCGATATCGCGTTTTAAGAATCATATGAACTCTATTGCTACGAGACGTAGACATCTGCAATCGCTATTTCCTTGCAAGGAAGTGTCGCATTTACATTCATTTGAAGTGTAGACGAGGAATACATAACACTTCGCAAATCATATTATATCTTACCATGAAACATAGAAATGAGATACGATATCGCGTTTTAAGAAGCATTAGAACTCTATTGCTACGATACCTAGACATCTGCAGACGCTATTTCATAGCAAGGAAGTGTCGCATTTACATTCATTTGAAGTGTAGACGAGGAATACATGATACTTCGCAAATCATATTATATCTTACCACGAAACATGGAAATGAGATGCGATATCGCGTTTTAAGCATCATAAGAACTCTATTGCTACGATACGTAGACATCTGCAAACGCTATTTCCTTGCAAGGAAGTGTCGCATTTACATTCATTTGAATCGTAGACAAGGAATGCATAACACTTCGCAATGAATATTATATCTTATCAGGAAACATAGATATGAGATGCAATATCTCGTTTTAAGAAGCATTTGAACTCTATTGCTTCGATACGTAGACATCTGCAAACGCTATTTCCTAGCAAGGAAGTGTCGCATTTACATTCATTTGAATCGTAGACGAGGAATGCATAACACTTCGCAATGAATATTATATCTTACCATGATACATGGAAATGAGATGCGATATCGCGTTTTAAGTAGCATTAGAACTCTATTGCTACGATACCTAGACATCTGCAGACGCTATTTCCTAGCAAGGAAGTGTCGCATTTACGTTCATTTGAAATGTAGACGAGGAATGCATAACACTTCGCAATGAATATTATATCTTATCATGAAACATAGATATGAGATGCAATATCTCGTTTTAAGAAGCATTTGAACTCTATTGCTACGATACGTAGACATCTGCAGACGCTATTTCCTAGCAAGGAAGTGTCGCATTTACATTCATTTGAAGTGTAGACGAGGAATACATATCACTTCGCAAATCATATTATATCTTACTATGAAACATAGAAATGAGATTCGATATCGCGTTTTAAGAAGCATTAGAAAGCTATTGCTACGATACGTAGACATCTGCAAACGCTATTTCCTAGCGAGGAAGTATCGCATTCACATTCATTTGAAGTGTAGACGAGGAATACATAACACTTCGCAAATCATGTTATGTCTTACCATGAAACATAGAAATGAGATGTGATATCGCGTTTTAAGAATCATATGAACTCTATTGCTACGATACGTAGACATCTGCAATCGCTATTTCCTTGCAAGGAAGTGTCGCATTTACTTTCATTTGAAATGTAGACGAGGAATACATAACACTTCGCAAGTCATATTATATCTTACCATGAAACATAGAAATGAGATGCGGTATCGCGTTTTAAGAAGCATTAGAACTCTATTGCTACGATACCTAGACATCTGCAGATGCTATTTCCTAGCAAGGAAGTGTTGCATTAACATTCATTTGAAGTGTAGACGAGGAATACATGATACTTCGCAAATCATATTATATCTTACCATGAAACATAGAAATGAGATGCGATATCGCGTTTTAAGAAGCACTATTGCTACGATAGGTAGACATTTGCAAACGCTATTTCCTAGCAAAGAAGTGTCGCATTTACATTCATTTGAAGTGTAGACGAGGAATGCATAACACTTCGCAAATCATATTATATCTTACCATGAAACATTGAAATGAGATGCGATGTCGCGTTTTAAGAAGCATTAGAACTCTATTGCTACAATACCTAGACATATGCAGACGCTATTTCCTAGCAAGGTAGTGTCGCATTTACATTCATTTGAAGTGTAGACGAGTAATACATGATACTTCGCAAATCATATTATATCTTACCATGAAACATAGAAATGAGATGCGATATCGTGCTTTAAGAAGCATTAGAACACTATTGCTACGATAGGTAGACATTTGCAAACGCTATTTCCTTGCAAGGAAGTGTCGCATTTACATTCATTTGAATCGTAGACGAGGAATGCAAAGCACTTGGCAATGAATATTATATCTTATCAAGAAACATAGATATGAGATGCAATATCACGTTTTAAGAAGCATTTGAACTCTATTGCTACGATACGTAGACATCTGCAAAC